>NW_025791680.1:302500-312500 GCF_921293095.1 Ischnura elegans
AAGGCAACGGACGAGCCGATTGGTTTTGTTCTAATAAAAGCACCCCTCCCATCACTGGTCGGGGCACGAGGTTCATGTATTAGCTCTAGAATTACCACAGTTATCCATGTAAGCGTGGGTAAGATCCAAGGAACCATAACTGATTTAATGAGCCATTCGCGGTTTCGCCTTAAAGCGGTTTGTACTGAGACATGCATGGCTTAATCTTTGAGACAAGCATATGACTACTGGCAGGATCAACCAGGGAGCGCGTATCGTTCCGTTCCCCGCCGACATGATCGGTCCGAGGCCGCGCTTTTTCGATTTTTCGTTCCGTACCTTCTCCTCCGTTTTTCTTCAAATCAAGCCCACCGGTCACCGAAACGATGCGGGGAGAATCCCCGACGTTCCGAAGGCCTGCGCGCTTCGTTCGGTTAAAGGATTTCTCGAGTCGCTTTGCCCAAATGGCCAAAATTCAATTTTGCCGACCGGGGCCGAAGCACGGAGACCCTCGCGGGACCCGACGCGCTTCTTCCCCGTCGATCTTCGCTAGCCGGTGAGAGTCGAGTGACTCCACATAGTAGTCAAATAGCAGATGCAAGGGGAATTCGACTCTGGACCACACCGACGTCGACGCGGGCGAATTATCCGGCGCGGCCCAAAAAAGTTAGTCGAAAATGCCCTTTCTCGGGACTTAGTCGCGGGCCGCACCGACCCCCCCCGCAACCCTATAGGACGTTGTTTGACAATTATTTCCCTTAATGTTTACAGCTCTTGCGCACACTTTAAACAATTATTAACATTTATTTGACAGTTATTTAAGGGATTAAATTTTTTTTCCCGATTTTTACCAAACTCGCGGAACGAATTTTTTAATGCAAATTAGCGACTCCCCACGTTCGAGGACGGTCTTATGAACAATTTCACCCCTATTGTTATTAACAATTAAATTGTTTAAACAAAATCCCGCCACTATTTCCTACCAAAAAACCATTTTTCGTTTATACTGTGATATATATCTATTATCGTAGACGATTGACAACCGCTTGTGCAATTTTGACGGTTATTTTTGTTTATAACAATATTGTTTAAACAATTTCTTTCCTCATTCATGCGACAATTTTCTACGCAAATACGATATTTCCGTTCGTTATTACGAGTTAACTATCACTTGCACCATAGACAACCGCGCGTGCGGTTACAATATATATTATTGTTTATAACAATATTGTTTAAACAATTTCTTTCCTACATTTGTTCCGATACATTGATGATTTCTTCACATTTCCACTATACTTTTACCCCCCTGTCGCTTCAAAAATTCTAAATCGATGCAATTGTTCATGCCGACATTGTTTAAACAAAGATAAATGTTAATAACTTTAATGTAGGCATTATGCGTAAAACAGCTTTCTGGGACGCAAATGTAAGTCTGTGATGTCTTCCGACACTAATTGCAAATATAAATGCGCCCGAACTTACATAAATCCGAAATAATTTACACCTTCCGAAATATTTCCGAGTCCCGAAAAATTTCTAAGTACCGAAAATTTTCTAAGTACCGAAAAATTTCTAAGTACCGAAAAATTTCTAAGTACCGAAATTTTTCAAAGTCCGAAAATTTCCCATTTTCCAACATATACGGAATACATACGTAGCATTAAGGACTACGAATATTGTTTTCCTCTTTAAATAAGTCAGATTCTGTTAAATTCCCGTCCGCCTGATTGTCATACACAATTCCCTGGTATGCGAGCGCTACCCCGCAACCGGCCGAAGACCCGGGGTTCGCCCGCCAGCCGGAGGTGAGCTGCGGGCCCCCGGAGTTGAAGACTTACTGAACGAAATTTTTTAAGGCTCCTCATTTTCCACGTGAAGGAGCTTAGGATTGTTTCGTGTCCTGTAATAATTATGTTATGGGAAGGAATGCGGATAATTCGTAATTAATTTCCAGATATAAATTTTTTTTTCAACCTCGGAAATTTTTCTAAGTCCCGAAAAATGTTTAAGTACCGAAATTTTTTTTAGTACCAAAACCTTTCAACCTCCAAAAAATTGACATTTTTCCCTCATGCGTGAATCACTACAACGACTAATTACAGTTGGTCTGAGTCCCATTAAGGGACTAAAACCGTTTCCCCATAAGAAAAGCATTGGATCCGTGCAGGTGGTTTTTTCTTTTATATTTTAAAAATATTTCCAACGACCTCAGTGCATTCATATTACCAGAGTGTCATAGGTGAAAGTGTGGAGAATTTTTTAATGTCATACCTTTTCGACGAAGGCACTTCATCACCTTTCTTACGGATTTTTTCTCCGCCAAAGGCAGAGGTTCGATCAACAATGGACATCTCCGTGGCAACCACGCCATGATAAGCAGGCATGTTAGCATCATTAGCGTACGGGTAATGTACTCGGAGCACGCACAGAGGAGGAATTCGTTCTAATACTCGGTTAGACGTGGTAATACCTGAAGGAATCATACCTTGACCTAACTGCTTCACATTTCAAAACCAGCTGATGCAACGCCTGAGAGGTGGTGCGCCCTGCCGGCGGCATGTGAAGTACCTTCAAGGACATCTCGGCATCATGTAAGTAACGGTTCCTTGGCCCAAGAAATGAGGATTAAGAAAACGTCGTCACATTCAAAATTCTTCAGTGCTTTACCTCACATTGGTACATATTATTTACACCTGGGCAGTAAGTCACAGACCGTAAGGAATTTAATACGGGATAAGGCTGACGTTGCAAATGAAAATGTGTCACCTTTCCGGGTGCAGAATTCCACTGAGAATTTGAATGTACACAGTACAGACATCCGTCCGAATGGCCAGAGTTTTCATAAATGATGTAAGGACGTGGAATTACCTTCAGACTCTTCAGGAAGCCGTATGAGTCTCTCCTTCAGAATAGCATTTCAATCCGTGGAGAGAATTAGTCGTTCAATTTTTAAAAATTATTACAGCGGGCCTGTTCATTGCCAAATAATACAGTAAGGAGGACGAAGAAAAGAGCAATTTTTTAATATATATTTGCTGGCAACATATTCATTGCTTTCTTCCGTACCCCAGAGCAGCCCGCTCGCATCGCACGAATGCACGGCAGGAACTCATCCTCTTTGTGCTCACTTTTTTAATACTTCATGGATAAACAGTGCCCTGAAATTTCGGAATAACACATGACATATATTAAGGTACATAACCACACATCTGATATACGACCGAAGGTCGTGGGAATGGCTTGAGTGTCATAGCGGGACCACAAGCGTTTCTCCGTAAGGAAACCTTGGCATTCCGTGCAGGCCGTTACTCTTCGAATTTTTAAAAATAGTTACATTGGGCCAGGAGATATATAAATGGTGCAGTTGCAGGGTGTAAAGTATGAAGAATATTTACACACCATATATGTTTAACCTAGGTACTTCCTTACCACGTATAAAATGGTCAACGTGCAGTCAACCCCTGGGATCGTGAATAGGCCACCCGCATTACCCATAAGAAAAGCATTGCGAAGTCGACTCTAGCTTTCGACACCGTTTTCAGCACTGGCAAAGGGGATAATGACCTCATATTTTAAACACACATGCTTCATAGAATGATGTATTTCACCACAATATCCTTTTCCCGCCTCCTGTTCGTGAAAACGGCCTCGGACCTCCAAACGTGAACAGTTTTCATTCCTATAACAAATGGATTGGGAAACGTGCATAGGGTTTTTGTATGAATTTAAAAAAATACTTGTAATCGGCGTTAGACCAAGTAAATGACTGGGTTACAAGGCTAAAGGAATGAGGAATGGGAAATGATAATATTTTTCATTCATAGTGAATCCATAACGCTACTTTAAATTTTTCTCCAAACCCCTGGTTTCCTCACCCATATTCCCCGTAAGGAATGCATTGCGTGGAAGACTGATATTGCAACGACTAATTTTCGTACTTTTAATTGGATTATACCAATGGAATCATGAAGATACGTTCGAAATACATTTAAGGAAAGGAATACGCATTATTTTCCGGCCCCTGCTCGTGAAAACGGTTTGGGGGCCCTTAACATGTCATGGCCTTTCCCCATAAGAAAAGGTGTTGGATAGGTACCGTGCAGTGGGTTTTTCTATTAAATTTCAAAAATGCTTTTATTCACAGTTAGACCTACTAAATGACTGAGATGGAAGGCTTAAGGAATGAGGAGTGTTTAAGGATAATACTTATGATTCATAGGCAATCCAAAAACTTACCTTTGCACATTTCCAAACTCCCGGATAGCGCAGCCATATTCGCCGTAAGGAAAGCATGGCGTGGCAGAGTGATGCTGCAATGAATAATTTTGGTACTTAAACTTGGATTATTGGAACGTAATTTGGAAGGTTGATAGGAAATATATTAAAATAATGTAATACGCATTCCATTTTCGTCCATCGGTCGTGTAAACGGCCTCGGGGCCCTCAACGTGTCGTGACGTTACCCCGTAAGAAAAGCATTGGATCCGTGCAGATGGTTTTTCTTTTAAATTTTAAAAATATTTTCAACGACCTCAATGCTTTCTCATTACCACTGCATCAAAGGTTAGGGTGTGCAGAATTTTTTAATGCCATACCTTTTCGACGAAGGCACTTCGTCACCTCTCTTACGGACCTTTTCTCCATAAAAAGGGCAGTTTTTCTGAGGTTCGATCAACAATGGACATCTCCGTGGCAACCAAACCATAGTAAACAGGCATGTTAGCACATTTTGCGTAGGGGAAAGGTACTCGGAGCAGGCACTGAGGAGGGATTCCTTCTAATACTCGGTTAGACATTGTATTATCTGAGGGAGGCATGAGCCGTATGAGTCTCTCCTTAAGGGAACCGTAGCATTCCGTGAAGGCCGTTACTCTTCGATTTTTTAAAAATAGTTGCCATGGGCCTGGCGGTCTATGAATGGTACAGTTACAAGGCGTAAAGATTGAAGAATAGTTACATACCATACCTGTTTAACGTAGGTACTCTCGTACCACCTATTTAACCGTCAATGTTCAGTCAACCCCTGGGAGCGTGAATAGGCCACCCGCATTACCCATAAGGAAAGCATTGCGAAGTCGACTCTAGCTTAAGACACCTTTTTCAGTATTTGCAAAGGGAGTATTGGGCTAAAATTTTGAACATAAAAGCTTCATAGATTGAAGTGTTTTTACACAACAGCCTTTTCCGCCTACCTGTCGTGAAAACGGTGTCCGGCCTCCAAACGTGAAGCGTATTTCACCCACAAGGAAATCATTAGGAATCCGTGCAGTGGGATTTTCTACGAATTTTAAAAAATACCTGTAATCGGCGTTAGACCAAACAAATGGCTCGGTTACAAGGGTAGGATAATGAGGAATGTTGGGGGATAATACTTTTTTAATCATAGTCAATCCGTAACCGAACATAAATTTTTTCCAAACCCCTGGTTTCCACACCCCTATTTCCCGTAAGGGAAGCATGGCGTGGCATATTAACGTTGTATTGACTTTTTATACAACTTTTAATTGGAATATTGGAATGAAATTTTGAAGATACATTGGAAATACATTAAAGCGATGGAATACGCTTTCCATTTCCGTCCATCGCTCGCGAAAACGGCCTCGGGGCCCTCAACGTGCCATGACCGTTTTCCCATAAGAAAAGCATTGCATTCCGTGCAGATGGTTTTTCTTTTAAATTAAAAAAATATTTTTAATGGCCTCAACGCTTTCTTAACACCACAGTGTCAAAGGTTGAAGCTTGGAGATTTTTTTAATACCATTCCGCTTCTTCGTAGCCAGTTCGTTACCTTTCCTATGTACTTTCTCTCCGCCAAAGCATGTATTTTCAACGTTCGACCAACAATGGGTCTTTGCCGTGGCAACCACACCACGAAAAGCTCTATTAGTTAGCGGGTAATGAACGCGGAGCACACACTGAGGAGGTTTTTGTGCAAATACTCGGTAAAACACGGTATTATTTGAAGGAAGCATACCGAGAGAGAACGATTTAACGTCTCATAGACAGCTGATTGATGCAACGTCCGAGAGGTGGTGCCCCCAGCGGCGGCTACGGAACTATCAGCTACAGGTGAGCTTGGAGCATCAGGCAATTAGCCCACGACAAGATAGTTAACGTTTATTTGCTGTAATTACTCTTCGCGTAGGCTGTAACGTGTGATCCTTTATATTTCCTTATGTGCAACAAATTTCCACACTTACTGTGTCGTGTGTGTTGCAGAAAATTCGTCCAAGTGAAGTGTTGTTTTGATCAGTGCATTTTGAAGTTGTTTTCTGAAAGTTATAAAGTAATGCGTGTGACCGTGAAGTGAGGTAGTGCGCAAGTGATTACGCGATCAAGTTTTAAATGCATGTGTACACCAGAGTTTATTATTTATGTAGTGTAGTTGCATGTTAAGAAATATTGTGTTACATTTAACAGCCACATACTCAACACAGGGTTCCCAGAATTGCATGTTGACATCATCACAACTTTGTGAACACTTTGATTAAAGTGGGAAGGTGCTTCGATACGGGTTTTAGGTTACTACACATTCATTTGCTGGTAGACATTGTGAAACCCTCGTAGTTGTTTCAAATTACTCAAGGTCAAATACATGTACACAATGTAGGATGCCAGAAAGAACGTGAGAAGAGAAGCGGAAATGACAAAAACATTTTAAAACATATGATATCCTCAGGGGATCATTCCTTTCAAAATAACCGTCAACTTAACAAAGTATACATATGAGTCGTGTCTGCCATACACCCATTGTACACTTTTAAAAATTGGGTATAAAGTGTAATTGCCATCGGATTCCGGTCAGATACGTTTTGAAACGTTCGTAAAAATACGAGAAATATTTCAAAGGGGTTTCGTTGCGGTATATTAACAATTTTCGAATATATTACATGACTTCTGTTCGCCATACACCCAGGAGAGAGATTAAAAAATCAACAATCCGGCGTTAAAAATTTATTTGCCCTCGGTTTTCGATCAGACAACTTTTCAAACGTTCCGAATAATACTACAAATGCGTCAGTAAAATTTCAGTGTGATTACTGCATAACTTTCCAAAATATTGCATGATTTGTGGTTGCCATACACCCAGGACACACATTCAGAATCAACCATCCTGAGGGAAAAAAGTATTTCTCATCGGATTTCGGTCAGAGTACTTTTAAAACGTTCGGAATGACATAATAAGTATTTCTATAGAGTTTCAGCACGATTAAGGTACTAGTTTTGAAAATATTTCATGATTTGTGGTTGCCATACACCCAGGACACACATTCATAATCAACCATCCTGAGGGAAAAAAGTATTTCTCATCGGATTTCGGTCAGAGTACTTTTAAAACGTTCGGAATATCATAATAAGTATTTACATAGAGTTTCAGCACGATTAAGTTACAAGTTTTGAAAATATTTCATGATTTGTGGTTGCCATGCACCCAAAAAAAGGCATTCAAAATCAGCCAACCGGAGTTTAAAACTTATTTCTCATCGGATTTCGGTCAGAGTACTTTTAAAACGTTCGAAATATCATAATAAGTATTCACATAGAGTTTCAGCACGATTAAGTTACAAGTTTTGAAAATATTTCATGATTTGTGGTTGCCATACACCCAGGACACACATTCAGAATCAACCATCCTGAGGGAAAAAAGTATTTCTCATCGGATTTCGGTCAGAGTACTTTTAAAACGTTCGGAATAACATAATAAGTATTTCTATAGAGTTTCAGCACGATTAAGTTACAAGTTTTGAAAATATTTCATGATTTGTGGTTGCCATGCACCCAAAAAAAGGCATTCAAAATCAGCCAACCGGAGTTTAAAACTTATTTCTCATCGGATTTCGGTCAGAGTACTTTTAAAACGTTTGGAATAACATAATAAGTATTTCTATAGAGTTTCAGCACGATTAAGTTACAAGTTTTGAAAATATTTCATGATTTGTGGTTGCCATGCACCCAAAAAAAGGCATTCAAATCAGCCAACCGGAGTTTAAAACTTATTTCTCATCGGATTTCGGTCAGAGTACTTTTAAAACGTTCGGAATAACATAATAAGTATTTCTATAGAGTTTCAGCACGATTAAGTCACAAGTTTTGAAAATATTTCATGATTTGTGGTTGCCATACACCCAGGACACACATTCAGAATCAACCATCCTGAGGGAAAAAAAGTATTTCTCATCGGATTTCGGTCAGAGTACTTTTAAAACGTTCGGAATAACATAGTAAGTATTTCTATAGAGTTTCAGCACGTTTAAGTTACAAGTTTTGAAAATATGTCATGATTTGTGGTTACCATGCACCCAAAAAAAAGGCATTCAAAATCAGCCAACCGGAGTTTAAAACTTATTTCTCATCGGATTTCGGTCAGAGTACTTTTAAAACGTTTGGAATAACATAATAAGTATTTCTATAGAGTTTCAGCACGATTAAGTTACAAGTTTTGAAAATATTTCATGATTTGTGGTTGCCATGCACCCAAAAAAAGGCATTCAAAATCAGCCAACCGGAGTTTAAAACTTATTTCTCATCGGATTTCGGTCAGAGTACTTTTAAAACGTTTGGAATAACATAATAAGTATTTCTATAGAGTTTCAGCACGATTAAGTTACAAGTTTGAAAATATTTCATGATTTGTGGTTGCCATGCACCCAAAAAAAGGCATTCAAAATCAGCCAACCGGAGTTTAAAACTTATTTCTCATCGGATTTCGGTCAGAGTACTTTTAAAACGTTCGGAATAACATAATAAGTATATCTATAGAGTTTCAGCACGATTAAGTTACAAGTTTTGAAAATATTTCATGATTTGTGGTTGCCATACACCCAGGACACACATTCAGAATCAACCATCCTGAGGGAAAAAAGTATTTCTCATCGGATTTCGGTCAGAGTACTTTTAAAACGTTCGAAATATCATAATAAGTATTTACATAGAGTTTCAGCACGATTAAGTTACAAGTTTTGAAAATATTGCATGATTTGTGGTGGCCATACACACAGGAGACACATTCAAAATCAGCCATCCGGAGTTAAAATTTTATTTCTCTTCGGGTTGCGATCAGAATACTTTTAAAACGTTCGGAGTAACATGATAAATATTTTAATAGAGTTTCAGCACGATTAAGTTACAAGTTTTGTAAATATTACATGATATGTGGTTGCCATGCACCCGAGAAAAACATTCAATGTCTGCCAACCGGAGTAAAAAAAATTATTTCTCCTCGGATTTTGGGTACTTAACTTGTAAAACATTCGGAATAACATTACAAATATTTCAGTATAGTTTTATTGTGACAGAATTACAACTTTGGGGAAATATCCTAGGATTTGTGGTTGTATTACACACATGAAAACCACCTTTCAAAATCAAAAGTTGGGCGTAAAAAAATTAAATGTCATCTGATTTTGATGGTATGCGTTGTGAAACGTTCTTTAAATAATTGAAAATAGTTATGTAGATTTTCTGTGCGACTGATTTACAATTTATAAAAATATTGTATTAATTTTTGATGGCGTAATCC
This sequence comes from Ischnura elegans, assembly GCF_921293095.1. Taxonomy (NCBI): domain Eukaryota; kingdom Metazoa; phylum Arthropoda; class Insecta; order Odonata; family Coenagrionidae; genus Ischnura; species Ischnura elegans. The sequence goes on from NW_025791680.1 coordinate 312,000, forward strand.
TAGAAGAACGTTCAACGGGAACAATCTGCCTTATCAGCCGATTTCGATCAGAACGTTTCGAAAGGAACGTGTCGAGAGTATAATTGAATTGCCCTAACCACCTATTTCTCGATAAATTGCGTATTAAGTTCTTATTATCATCACCTGCAGTACGGGAAGCCACCACAGGGGTTCCGCGTTTGAAAATACCACCTTATTTTTCAGGCGTTTTGAACGGGGGGGCGGTAGACTAGTAGTTAGCGTGTTGGATTCCCACGCGGGGGTCCCGGGTTCGATTCCCGGCCGCGGTCGTGCGAAAAAAAGCGAAAAATTGGGGGCGTTATGAGTGGGTTCGTTAGAGTGAGGTCGATTAGAACTTAGGTCGGTCAGGAAGTCTCAGGTGCCTCCAGTGTTCAGTGGCCGGGTGCGAACCCGGGTCCCTGAGTTGACGCTCTTTTCCCCTCGGGGACCCGGGTTCTTTTCCGGCCACCGTACACTGGAGGAGGGGAGGCTGGAGGCATT
>NW_025791680.1:321699-331699 GCF_921293095.1 Ischnura elegans
CGCGGGCGAATTATCCGGCGCGGCCCAAAAAAGTTAGTCGAAAATGCCCTTTCTCGGGACTTAGTCGCGGGCCGCACCGACCCCCCCCGCAACCCTATAGGACGTTGTTTGACAATTATTTCCCTTAATGTTTACAGCTCTTGCGCACACTTTAAACAATTATTAACATTTATTTGACAGTTATTTAAGGGATTAAATTTTTTTTCCCGATTTTTACCAAACTCGCGGAACGAATTTTTTAATGCAAATTAGCGACTCCCCACGTTCGAGGACGGTCTTATGAACAATTTCACCCCTATTGTTATTAACAATTAAATTGTTTAAACAAAATCCCGCCACTATTTCCTACCAAAAAACCATTTTTCGTTTATACTGTGATATATATCTATTATCGTAGACGATTGACAACCGCTTGTGCAATTTTGACGGTTATTTTTGTTTATAACAATATTGTTTAAACAATTTCTTTCCTCATTCATGCGACAATTTTCTACGCAAATACGATATTTCCGTTCGTTATTACGAGTTAACTATCACTTGCACCATAGACAACCGCGCGTGCGGTTACAATATATATTATTGTTTATAACAATATTGTTTAAACAATTTCTTTCCTACATTTGTTCCGATACATTGATGATTTCTTCACATTTCCACTATACTTTTACCCCCCTGTCGCTTCAAAAATTCTAAATCGATGCAATTGTTCATGCCGACATTGTTTAAACAAAGATAAATGTTAATAACTTTAATGTAGGCATTATGCGTAAAACAGCTTTCTGGGACGCAAATGTAAGTCTGTGATGTCTTCCGACACTAATTGCAAATATAAATGCGCCCGAACTTACATAAATCCGAAATAATTTACACCTTCCGAAATATTTCCGAGTCCCGAAAAATTTCTAAGTACCGAAAATTTTCTAAGTACCGAAAAATTTCTAAGTACCGAAAAATTTCTAAGTACCGAAATTTTTCAAAGTCCGAAAATTTCCCATTTTCCAACATATACGGAATACATACGTAGCATTAAGGACTACGAATATTGTTTTCCTCTTTAAATAAGTCAGATTCTGTTAAATTCCCGTCCGCCTGATTGTCATACACAATTCCCTGGTATGCGAGCGCTACCCCGCAACCGGCCGAAGACCCGGGGTTCGCCCGCCAGCCGGAGGTGAGCTGCGGGCCCCCGGAGTTGAAGACTTACTGAACGAAATTTTTTAAGGCTCCTCATTTTCCACGTGAAGGAGCTTAGGATTGTTTCGTGTCCTGTAATAATTATGTTATGGGAAGGAATGCGGATAATTCGTAATTAATTTCCAGATATAAATTTTTTTTTCAACCTCGGAAATTTTTCTAAGTCCCGAAAAATGTTTAAGTACCGAAATTTTTTTTAGTACCAAAACCTTTCAACCTCCAAAAAATTGACATTTTTCCCTCATGCGTGAATCACTACAACGACTAATTACAGTTGGTCTGAGTCCCATTAAGGGACTAAAACCGTTTCCCCATAAGAAAAGCATTGGATCCGTGCAGGTGGTTTTTTCTTTTATATTTTAAAAATATTTCCAACGACCTCAGTGCATTCATATTACCAGAGTGTCATAGGTGAAAGTGTGGAGAATTTTTTAATGTCATACCTTTTCGACGAAGGCACTTCATCACCTTTCTTACGGATTTTTTCTCCGCCAAAGGCAGAGGTTCGATCAACAATGGACATCTCCGTGGCAACCACGCCATGATAAGCAGGCATGTTAGCATCATTAGCGTACGGGTAATGTACTCGGAGCACGCACAGAGGAGGAATTCGTTCTAATACTCGGTTAGACGTGGTAATACCTGAAGGAATCATACCTTGACCTAACTGCTTCACATTTCAAAACCAGCTGATGCAACGCCTGAGAGGTGGTGCGCCCTGCCGGCGGCATGTGAAGTACCTTCAAGGACATCTCGGCATCATGTAAGTAACGGTTCCTTGGCCCAAGAAATGAGGATTAAGAAAACGTCGTCACATTCAAAATTCTTCAGTGCTTTACCTCACATTGGTACATATTATTTACACCTGGGCAGTAAGTCACAGACCGTAAGGAATTTAATACGGGATAAGGCTGACGTTGCAAATGAAAATGTGTCACCTTTCCGGGTGCAGAATTCCACTGAGAATTTGAATGTACACAGTACAGACATCCGTCCGAATGGCCAGAGTTTTCATAAATGATGTAAGGACGTGGAATTACCTTCAGACTCTTCAGGAAGCCGTATGAGTCTCTCCTTCAGAATAGCATTTCAATCCGTGGAGAGAATTAGTCGTTCAATTTTTAAAAATTATTACAGCGGGCCTGTTCATTGCCAAATAATACAGTAAGGAGGACGAAGAAAAGAGCAATTTTTTAATATATATTTGCTGGCAACATATTCATTGCTTTCTTCCGTACCCCAGAGCAGCCCGCTCGCATCGCACGAATGCACGGCAGGAACTCATCCTCTTTGTGCTCACTTTTTTAATACTTCATGGATAAACAGTGCCCTGAAATTTCGGAATAACACATGACATATATTAAGGTACATAACCACACATCTGATATACGACCGAAGGTCGTGGGAATGGCTTGAGTGTCATAGCGGGACCACAAGCGTTTCTCCGTAAGGAAACCTTGGCATTCCGTGCAGGCCGTTACTCTTCGAATTTTTAAAAATAGTTACATTGGGCCAGGAGATATATAAATGGTGCAGTTGCAGGGTGTAAAGTATGAAGAATATTTACACACCATATATGTTTAACCTAGGTACTTCCTTACCACGTATAAAATGGTCAACGTGCAGTCAACCCCTGGGATCGTGAATAGGCCACCCGCATTACCCATAAGAAAAGCATTGCGAAGTCGACTCTAGCTTTCGACACCGTTTTCAGCACTGGCAAAGGGGATAATGACCTCATATTTTAAACACACATGCTTCATAGAATGATGTATTTCACCACAATATCCTTTTCCCGCCTCCTGTTCGTGAAAACGGCCTCGGACCTCCAAACGTGAACAGTTTTCATTCCTATAACAAATGGATTGGGAAACGTGCATAGGGTTTTTGTATGAATTTAAAAAAATACTTGTAATCGGCGTTAGACCAAGTAAATGACTGGGTTACAAGGCTAAAGGAATGAGGAATGGGAAATGATAATATTTTTCATTCATAGTGAATCCATAACGCTACTTTAAATTTTTCTCCAAACCCCTGGTTTCCTCACCCATATTCCCCGTAAGGAATGCATTGCGTGGAAGACTGATATTGCAACGACTAATTTTCGTACTTTTAATTGGATTATACCAATGGAATCATGAAGATACGTTCGAAATACATTTAAGGAAAGGAATACGCATTATTTTCCGGCCCCTGCTCGTGAAAACGGTTTGGGGGCCCTTAACATGTCATGGCCTTTCCCCATAAGAAAAGGTGTTGGATAGGTACCGTGCAGTGGGTTTTTCTATTAAATTTCAAAAATGCTTTTATTCACAGTTAGACCTACTAAATGACTGAGATGGAAGGCTTAAGGAATGAGGAGTGTTTAAGGATAATACTTATGATTCATAGGCAATCCAAAAACTTACCTTTGCACATTTCCAAACTCCCGGATAGCGCAGCCATATTCGCCGTAAGGAAAGCATGGCGTGGCAGAGTGATGCTGCAATGAATAATTTTGGTACTTAAACTTGGATTATTGGAACGTAATTTGGAAGGTTGATAGGAAATATATTAAAATAATGTAATACGCATTCCATTTTCGTCCATCGGTCGTGTAAACGGCCTCGGGGCCCTCAACGTGTCGTGACGTTACCCCGTAAGAAAAGCATTGGATCCGTGCAGATGGTTTTTCTTTTAAATTTTAAAAATATTTTCAACGACCTCAATGCTTTCTCATTACCACTGCATCAAAGGTTAGGGTGTGCAGAATTTTTTAATGCCATACCTTTTCGACGAAGGCACTTCGTCACCTCTCTTACGGACCTTTTCTCCATAAAAAGGGCAGTTTTTCTGAGGTTCGATCAACAATGGACATCTCCGTGGCAACCAAACCATAGTAAACAGGCATGTTAGCACATTTTGCGTAGGGGAAAGGTACTCGGAGCAGGCACTGAGGAGGGATTCCTTCTAATACTCGGTTAGACATTGTATTATCTGAGGGAGGCATGAGCCGTATGAGTCTCTCCTTAAGGGAACCGTAGCATTCCGTGAAGGCCGTTACTCTTCGATTTTTTAAAAATAGTTGCCATGGGCCTGGCGGTCTATGAATGGTACAGTTACAAGGCGTAAAGATTGAAGAATAGTTACATACCATACCTGTTTAACGTAGGTACTCTCGTACCACCTATTTAACCGTCAATGTTCAGTCAACCCCTGGGAGCGTGAATAGGCCACCCGCATTACCCATAAGGAAAGCATTGCGAAGTCGACTCTAGCTTAAGACACCTTTTTCAGTATTTGCAAAGGGAGTATTGGGCTAAAATTTTGAACATAAAAGCTTCATAGATTGAAGTGTTTTTACACAACAGCCTTTTCCGCCTACCTGTCGTGAAAACGGTGTCCGGCCTCCAAACGTGAAGCGTATTTCACCCACAAGGAAATCATTAGGAATCCGTGCAGTGGGATTTTCTACGAATTTTAAAAAATACCTGTAATCGGCGTTAGACCAAACAAATGGCTCGGTTACAAGGGTAGGATAATGAGGAATGTTGGGGGATAATACTTTTTTAATCATAGTCAATCCGTAACCGAACATAAATTTTTTCCAAACCCCTGGTTTCCACACCCCTATTTCCCGTAAGGGAAGCATGGCGTGGCATATTAACGTTGTATTGACTTTTTATACAACTTTTAATTGGAATATTGGAATGAAATTTTGAAGATACATTGGAAATACATTAAAGCGATGGAATACGCTTTCCATTTCCGTCCATCGCTCGCGAAAACGGCCTCGGGGCCCTCAACGTGCCATGACCGTTTTCCCATAAGAAAAGCATTGCATTCCGTGCAGATGGTTTTTCTTTTAAATTAAAAAAATATTTTTAATGGCCTCAACGCTTTCTTAACACCACAGTGTCAAAGGTTGAAGCTTGGAGATTTTTTTAATACCATTCCGCTTCTTCGTAGCCAGTTCGTTACCTTTCCTATGTACTTTCTCTCCGCCAAAGCATGTATTTTCAACGTTCGACCAACAATGGGTCTTTGCCGTGGCAACCACACCACGAAAAGCTCTATTAGTTAGCGGGTAATGAACGCGGAGCACACACTGAGGAGGTTTTTGTGCAAATACTCGGTAAAACACGGTATTATTTGAAGGAAGCATACCGAGAGAGAACGATTTAACGTCTCATAGACAGCTGATTGATGCAACGTCCGAGAGGTGGTGCCCCCAGCGGCGGCTACGGAACTATCAGCTACAGGTGAGCTTGGAGCATCAGGCAATTAGCCCACGACAAGATAGTTAACGTTTATTTGCTGTAATTACTCTTCGCGTAGGCTGTAACGTGTGATCCTTTATATTTCCTTATGTGCAACAAATTTCCACACTTACTGTGTCGTGTGTGTTGCAGAAAATTCGTCCAAGTGAAGTGTTGTTTTGATCAGTGCATTTTGAAGTTGTTTTCTGAAAGTTATAAAGTAATGCGTGTGACCGTGAAGTGAGGTAGTGCGCAAGTGATTACGCGATCAAGTTTTAAATGCATGTGTACACCAGAGTTTATTATTTATGTAGTGTAGTTGCATGTTAAGAAATATTGTGTTACATTTAACAGCCACATACTCAACACAGGGTTCCCAGAATTGCATGTTGACATCATCACAACTTTGTGAACACTTTGATTAAAGTGGGAAGGTGCTTCGATACGGGTTTTAGGTTACTACACATTCATTTGCTGGTAGACATTGTGAAACCCTCGTAGTTGTTTCAAATTACTCAAGGTCAAATACATGTACACAATGTAGGATGCCAGAAAGAACGTGAGAAGAGAAGCGGAAATGACAAAAACATTTTAAAACATATGATATCCTCAGGGGATCATTCCTTTCAAAATAACCGTCAACTTAACAAAGTATACATATGAGTCGTGTCTGCCATACACCCATTGTACACTTTTAAAAATTGGGTATAAAGTGTAATTGCCATCGGATTCCGGTCAGATACGTTTTGAAACGTTCGTAAAAATACGAGAAATATTTCAAAGGGGTTTCGTTGCGGTATATTAACAATTTTCGAATATATTACATGACTTCTGTTCGCCATACACCCAGGAGAGAGATTAAAAAATCAACAATCCGGCGTTAAAAATTTATTTGCCCTCGGTTTTCGATCAGACAACTTTTCAAACGTTCCGAATAATACTACAAATGCGTCAGTAAAATTTCAGTGTGATTACTGCATAACTTTCCAAAATATTGCATGATTTGTGGTTGCCATACACCCAGGACACACATTCAGAATCAACCATCCTGAGGGAAAAAAGTATTTCTCATCGGATTTCGGTCAGAGTACTTTTAAAACGTTCGGAATGACATAATAAGTATTTCTATAGAGTTTCAGCACGATTAAGGTACTAGTTTTGAAAATATTTCATGATTTGTGGTTGCCATACACCCAGGACACACATTCATAATCAACCATCCTGAGGGAAAAAAGTATTTCTCATCGGATTTCGGTCAGAGTACTTTTAAAACGTTCGGAATATCATAATAAGTATTTACATAGAGTTTCAGCACGATTAAGTTACAAGTTTTGAAAATATTTCATGATTTGTGGTTGCCATGCACCCAAAAAAAGGCATTCAAAATCAGCCAACCGGAGTTTAAAACTTATTTCTCATCGGATTTCGGTCAGAGTACTTTTAAAACGTTCGAAATATCATAATAAGTATTCACATAGAGTTTCAGCACGATTAAGTTACAAGTTTTGAAAATATTTCATGATTTGTGGTTGCCATACACCCAGGACACACATTCAGAATCAACCATCCTGAGGGAAAAAAGTATTTCTCATCGGATTTCGGTCAGAGTACTTTTAAAACGTTCGGAATAACATAATAAGTATTTCTATAGAGTTTCAGCACGATTAAGGTACTAGTTTTGAAAATATTTCATGATTTGTGGTTGCCATACACCCAGGACACACATTCAGAATCAACCATCCTGAGGGAAAAAAGTATTTCTCAACGGATTTCGGTCAGAGTACTTTTAAAACGTTCGGAATAACATAATAAGTATTTCTATAGAGTTTCAGCACGATTAAGTTACAAGTTTTGAAAATATTTCATGATTTGTGGTTGCCATGCACCCAAAAAAAGGCATTCAAAATCAGCCAACCGGAGTTTAAAACTTATTTCTCATCGGATTTCGGTCAGAGTACTTTTAAAACGTTCGGAATAACATAATAAGTATTTCTATAGAGTTTCAGCACGATTAAGTCACAAGTTTTGAAAATATTTCATGATTTGTGGTTGCCATACACCCAGGACACACATTCAGAATCAACCATCCTGAGGGAAAAAAGTATTTCTCATCGGATTTCGGTCAGAGTACTTTTAAAACGTTCGGAATAACATAGTAAGTATTTCTATAGAGTTTCAGCACGTTTAAGTTACAAGTTTTGAAAATATGTCATGATTTGTGGTTACCATGCACCCAAAAAAAGGCATTCAAAATCAGCCAACCGGAGTTTAAAACTTATTTCTCATCGGATTTCGGTCAGAGTACTTTTAAAACGTTTGGAATAACATAATAAGTATTTCTATAGAGTTTCAGCACGATTAAGTTACAAGTTTTGAAAATATTTCATGATTTGTGGTTGCCATGCACCCAAAAAAAGGCATTCAAAATCAGCCAACCGGAGTTTAAAACTTATTTCTCATCGGATTTCGGTCAGAGTACTTTTAAAACGTTTGGAATAACATAATAAGTATTTCTATAGAGTTTCAGCACGATTAAGTTACAAGTTTTGAAAATATTTCATGATTTGTGGTTGCCATGCACCCAAAAAAAGGCATTCAAAATCAGCCAACCGGAGTTTAAAACTTATTTCTCATCGGATTTCGGTCAGAGTACTTTTAAAACGTTCGGAATAACATAATAAGTATATCTATAGAGTTTCAGCACGATTAAGTTACAAGTTTTGAAAATATTTCATGATTTGTGGTTGCCATACACCCAGGACACACATTCAGAATCAACCATCCTGAGGGAAAAAAGTATTTCTCATCGGATTTCGGTCAGAGTACTTTTAAAACGTTCGAAATATCATAATAAGTATTTACATAGAGTTTCAGCACGATTAAGTTACAAGTTTTGAAAATATTGCATGATTTGTGGTGGCCATACACACAGGAGACACATTCAAAATCAGCCATCCGGAGTTAAAATTTTATTTCTCTTCGGGTTGCGATCAGAATACTTTTAAAACGTTCGGAGTAACATGATAAATATTTTAATAGAGTTTCAGCACGATTAAGTTACAAGTTTTGTAAATATTACATGATATGTGGTTGCCATGCACCCGAGAAAAACATTCAATGTCTGCCAACCGGAGTAAAAAAAATTATTTCTCCTCGGATTTTGGGTACTTAACTTGTAAAACATTCGGAATAACATTACAAATATTTCAGTATAGTTTTATTGTGACAGAATTACAACTTTGGGAAATATCCTAGGATTTGTGGTTGTATTACACACATGAAACACCTTTCAAAATCAAAAGTTGGGCGTAAAAAAATTAAATGTCATCTGATTTTGATGGTATGCGTTGTGAAACGTTCTTTAATAATTGAAAATAGTTATGTAGATTTTCTGTGCGACTGATTTACAATTTATAAAAATATTGTATTAATTTTTGATGGCGTAATCCTAGAAGAACGTTCAACGGGAACAATCTGCCTTATCAGCCGATTTCGATCAGAACGTTTCGAAAGGAACGTGTCGAGAGTATAATTGAATTGCCCTAACCACCTATTTCTCGATAAATTGCGTATTAAGTTCTTATTATCATCACCTGCAGTTACGGGAAGCCACCACAGGGGTTCCGCGTTTGAAAATACCACCTTATTTTTCAGGCGTTTTGAACGGGGGGGCGGTAGACTAGTAGTTAGCGTGTTGGATTCCCACGCGGGGGTCCCGGGTTCGATTCCCGGCCGCGGTCGTGCGAAAAAAAGCGAAAAATTGGGGCGTTATGAGTGGGTTCGTTAGAGTGAGGTCGATTAGAACTTAGGTCGGTCAGGAAGTCTCAGGTGCCTCCAGTGTTCAGTGGCCGGGTGCGAACCCGGGTCCCTGAGTTGACGCTCTTTTCCCCTCGGGGACCCGGGTTCTTTTCCGGCCACCGTACACTGGAGGAGGGGAGGCTGGAGGCATTTTGTTGCATTTTTTACGCAGACAAATCGATCTTGGAAGCAATTCTTGCGATGAGCGACGATGCTGCCACCACACGGCATTCGAGGGAGTTACAAAGATCGCGGAAGTGACAACGGCCGGAGCAGGAATAAATTGAAGTGTCGAAAGGTACTCTTCGTGTACCATGTCGTAACGCTGGGATTCAATTTCATGAATTAAGAAAGATTTAGTATTTTTTTTTAAATATCAAAGTCCAGAGTCGGACCTGGGACGACGGAAAAAACGGACGACGAAAAAAGGATTGCCCACGGCGGGATTCGACTACGGCACCAGTACGATCAAACTACGGAATGGACGTACGAATCTGCAGGCGCTCGAGGGAAAGAAAATTTTTTTGACGATTTTCGAAAAATTTCTAAGTACCGAAAAATTTTAAAGTCCAGAGTCGGGACCTGGGACGACGGAATTCAGGATCTCGAAAAAAGATCAACCCACGGCGGGATCCGACTGCGGCCCCAGTACGATCATACTACGGGACAGACCTACGACTCTGCGGGCGCTCGAGGGAAAGAAAAATTTTTTGACGATTTTCGAAAAATTTCTAAGTACCGAAAAATTTTAAAGTCCAGAGTCGGGACCT
>NW_025791680.1:689199-698465 GCF_921293095.1 Ischnura elegans
CTTTAAATAAGACACATTCTGTTATATTCCCGTACGCCTGATTGTCATACACAATTCCCTGGTATGCGAGCGCTACCCCGCAACCGGCCGAAGACCCGGGGTTCGCCCGCCAGCCGGAGGTGAGCTGCGGGCCCCCGGAGTTGAAGACTTACTGAACGAAATTTTTTAAGGCTCCTCATTTTCCACGTGAAGGAGCTTAGGATTGTTTTCGTGTCCTGTAATAATTATGTTTTGGGAAGGAATGCGGATAATTCGTAATTAATTTCCAGATATAAATTTTTTTTTCAACCTCGGAAATTTTTCTAAGTCCCGAAAAATGTTTAAGTACCGAAAATTTTTTAAGTACCAAAACCTTTCAACCTCCAAAAAATTGGCATTTTTCCCACATGCGTGATTCACTACAACGACTAATTACAGATGGTCTGAGTCCCATTAAGGGACTAAAAGCGTTTCCCCATAAGAAAAGCATTGGATCCGTGCAGGTGGTTTTTCTTTTATATTTTAAAAATATTTCCAACGACCTCAATGCATTCTTATTACCAGAGTGTCATAGGTGAAAGTGTGGAGAATTTTTTAATGTCATACCTCTTCGACGAAGGCACTTCATCACCTTTCTTACGGATTTTTTCTCCGCCAAAGGCAGAGGTTCGATCAACAATGGACATCTCCGTGGCAACCACGCCATGATAAGCAGGCATGTTAGCACCATTAGCGTACGGGTAATGTACTCGGAGCACGCACAGAGGAGGAATTCGTTCTAATACTCGGATAGACGTGGTAATACCTGAAGGAAGCATACCTTGACCTAACTGCTTCACATTTCAAAACCAGCTGATGCAACGCCTGAGAGGTGGTGCGCCCTGCCGGCGGCATGTGAAGTACCTTCAAGGACATCTCGGCATCATGTAAGTAACGGTTCCTTTGGCCAAGAAATGAGGATTAAGAAAACGTCGTCCCATTCAAAATTCTTCAGTGCTTTACCTCACATTGGTACATATTATTTACACCTGGGCAGTAAGTCACAGACCGTAAGGAATTTTATACGGGATAAGACTGACGTTGCAAATGAAAATGTGTCACCTTTCCGGGTGCAGAATTCCACTGAGAATTTGAATGTACACAGTACAGACATCCGTCCGAATGGCCAGAGTTTTCATAAATGATGTAAGGACCTGGAATTACCTTCAGACTCTTTAGGAAGCCGTATGAGTCTCTCCTTCAGAATAGCATTTCAATCCGTGGAGGGAATTAGTCGTTCAATTTTTAAAAATTATTACAGCGGGCCTGTTCATTGCCAAATAATACAGTAAGGAGGATGAAGAAAAGAGCAATTTTTTAATATATATTTGCTGGCAACATATTCATTGCTTTCTTCCGTACCCCAGAGCAGCCCGCTCGCATCGCACGAATGCACGGCAGGAACTCATCCTCTTTGTGTTCACTTTTTTAATACTTCATGGATAAGCAGTGCCCTGAAATTTTAGAATAACACATGACATATATGAAGGTACATAACCACACATCTGATAAACGACCGAAGGTCGTGGGAATGGCTTGAGTGTCATAGCGGGACCACAAGCGTTTCTCCGTAAGGAAACCTTGGCATTCCGTGCAGGCCGTTACTCTTCGAATTTTTAAAAATAGTTACATTGGGCCAGGAGATCTATAAATGGTGCAGTTGCAAGGCGTAAAGTATGAAGAATATTTACACACCATAAATGTTTAACCTAGGTACTTCCTTACCACGTATAAAATGGTCAACGTGCAGTCAACCCCTGGGATCGTGAATAGGCCACCCGCATTACCCATAAGAAAAGCATTGCGAAGTCGACTCTAGCTTTCGACACCGTTTTCAGGACTTGCAAAGGGAATAATGGCCTCATATTTTAAGCACACATGCTTCATGGAATGATGTGTTTCACCACAATATCCTCTTCCCGCCTCCTGTCCGTGAAAACGGCCTCGGACCTCCAAACGTGAACAGTTTTTATTCCCATAACAAATGCATGGGGAAACGTGCATAGGGTTTTTGTATGAATTTAAAAAAATACTTGTAATCGGCGTTAGACCAAGTAAATGACTGGGTTACAAGGCTAAAGGAATGAGGAATGTGAGATGATAATATTTTTCATTCGTAGTGAATCCATAACGTTACTTTAAATTTTTTTCCAAACCCCTGGTTTCCTCACCCTTATTCCCCGTAAGGAATGCATTGCGTGGAAAACTGATATTGCAGCGACTAATTTTCGTACCTTTAATTGGATTATACCAATGGAATCATGAAGATACGTTCCAAATACATTTAAGGAAAGGAATACGCATTATTTTCCGGCCCTTGCTCGTGAAAACGGTTTGGGGGCCCTTAACATGTCATGGCCTTTCCCCATAAGAAAAGTGTTGAATAGGTACCGTGCAGTGGGTTTTTCTATTAAATTTAAAAAATGCTTTTCATCACAGTTAGACCTACTGAATGACTCAGATGGAAGGTTAAAGGAATGAGGAGTGTTTAAGGATAATACTTATGATTCATAGGCAATCCAATAACTCACCTTAGCACATTTCCAAACCCCTGGATAGCGCACCCATATTCGCCGTAAGGAAAGCATGGCGTGGCAGAGTGATGCTGCAATGAATTATTTTGGTACTTAAACTTGGATTATTGGAATGTAATTTGGAAGGTTGATTGGAAATATATTAAAATAATGTAATACGCATTCCATTTTCGTCCATCGGTCGTGTAAACGGCCTCGGGGCCCTCAACGTGCCGTGACGTTACCCCGTAAGAAAAGCATTGGATCCGTGCAGATGGTTTTTCTTTTAAATTTTAAAAATATTTTCAACGACCTCAATGCTTTCTTATTACCACTGCATCAAAGGTTAGGGTGTGCAGAATTTTTTAATGCCATACCTTTTCGACGAAGGCACTTCGTCACCTCTCTTACGGACCTTTTCTCCATAAAAAGGGCAGTTTTTCTGAGGTTCGATCAACAATGGACATCTCCGTGGCAACCAAACCATAGTAAACAGGCATGTTAGCACATTTTGCGTAGGGGAAAGGTACTCGGAGCAGGCACTGAGGAGGGATTCCTTCTAATACTCGGTTAGACATTGTATTATCTGAAGGAGGCATGAGCCGTATGAGTCTCTCCTTAAGGGAAGCATAACATTCCGTGAAGGCCGTTACTCTTCGATTTTTTAAAAATAGTTGCCATGGGCCTGGCGGTCTATGAATGGTACAGTTACAAGGCGTAAAGATTGAAGAATATTTACATGCCATACCTGTTTAACGTAGGTACTCTCGTACCACCTATTTAACCGTGAATGTTCAGTCAACCCCTGGGAGCGTGAATAGGCCACCCGCATTACCCATAAGAAAAGCATTGCGAAGTCGACTCTAGCTTAAGACACCTTTTTCAGTATTTGCAAAGGGAGTATTGGGCTAAAATTTTGAACATAAAAGCTTCATAGATTGAAGTGTTTTTACACAACAGCCTTTTCCGCCTGCCTGTCGTGAAAACGGTGTCCGGACTCCAAACGTGAAGCGTATTTCACCCACAAGGAAATCATTAGGAATCCGTGCAGTGGGATTTTCTACGAATTTTAAAAAATACCTGTAATCGGCGTTAGACCAAACAAATGGCTCGGTTACAAGGGTAGGATAATGAGGAATGTTGGGGGATAATACTTTTTTAATCATAGTCAATCCGTAACCGAACATAAATTTTTTCCAAACCCCTGGTTTCCACACCCCTATTTCCCGTAAGGGAAGCATGGCGTGGCATATTAACGTTGTATTGACTTTTTATACAACTTTTAATTGGAATATTGGAATGAAATTTTGAAGATACATTGGAAATACATTAAAGCGATGGAATACGCTTCCCATTTCCGTCCATCGCTCGCGAAAACGGCCTCGGGGCCCTCAACGTGCCATGACCGTTTTCCCATAAGAAAAGCATTGCATTCCGTGCAGATGGTTTTTCTTTTAAATTAAAAAAATATTTTTAATGGCCTCAACGCTTTCTTAACACCACAGTGTCAAAGGTTGAAGCTTGGAGATTTTTTTAATACCATTCCGCTTCTTCGTAGCCAGTTCGTTACCTTTCCTATGTACTTTCTCTCCGCCAAAGCATGTATTTTCAACGTTCGACCAACAATGGGTCTTTGCCGTGGCAACCACACCACGAAAAGCTCTATTAGGTAGCGGGTAATGAACGCGGAGCACACACTGAGGAGGTTTTTGTGCAAATACTCGGTAAAACACGGTATTATTTGAAGGAAGCATACCGAGAGAAAACGATTTAACGTCTCATAGACAGCTGATTGATGCAACGTCCGAGAGGTGGTGCCCCCAGCGGCGGCTACGGAACTATCAGCTACAGGTGAGCTTGGAGCATCAGGCAATTAGCCCACGAGAAGATAGTTAACGTTTATTTGCTGTAATTACTCTTCGCGTAGGCTGTAACGTGTGATCCTTTATAATTCCTTATGTGCAACAAATTTCCACACTTACTGTGTCGTGTGTGTCGCAGAAAATTCGTCCAAGTGAAGTGTTGCTGTGATCAGTGCATTTTGAAGTTGTTTTGTGAAAGTTATAAAGTAATGCGTGTGACCGTGAAGTGAGGTAGTGCGCAAGTGATTACGCGATCAAGTTTTAAATGCATGTGTACACCAGAGTTTATTATTAATGTAGTGTAGTTGCATGTTAAGAAATATTGTGTTACATTTAACAGCCACATACTCAACACAGGGTTCCCAGAATTGCATGTTGACATCACCACAACTTTGTGAACACTTTGATTAAAGTGGGAAGGTGCTTCGATACGGGTTTGAGGTTACTACACATTCATTTGCTGGTAGACATTGTGAAACCCTCGTAGTTGTTTCAAATTACTCAAGGTCAAATACATCTACACAATGTAGGATGCCAGAAAGAACGTGAGAAGAGAAGCGGAAATGACAAAAACATTTTAAAACATATGATATCCTCAGGGGATCATTCCTTTCAAAATAACTGTCAACTTCGCAAAGTATACATATGACTCGTGTCTGCCATACACCCATTGTACACTTTTAAAAATTGGGTATAAAGTGTAATTGCCATCGGATTCCGGTCAGATACGTTTTAAAACGTTCGTAAAAATACGAGTAATATTTCAAAGGGGTGTCGATGTGGTAGATTAACGATTTTCGAATATATTACATGACTTCTGTTCGCCATACACCCAGGAGAGAGATTGAAAAACCAACAATCCGGCGTTAAAAATTTATTTTCCCTCGGTTTTCGATCAGACAACTTTTCAAACGTTCCGAATAATACTACAAATGCGTCAGTAAAATTTCAGTGTGATTATCGCATAACTTTCGAAAATATTGCATGATTTGTGGTTGCCATGCACCCAAAAAAAGGCATTCAAAATCAGCCAACCGGAGTTTAAAACTTATTTCTCATCGGATTTCGGTCAGAGTACTTTTAAAACGTTCGGAATAACATAATAAGTATTTCTACAGAGTTTCAGCACGATTAAGTTACAAGTTTTCAAAATATTTCATGATTTGTGGTTGCCATACACCCAGGGCACACATTCAGAATCGACCACCCTGAGGGAAAAAAGTATTTCTCATCGGATTTCGGTCAGAGTACTTTTAAAACGTTCGGAATAACATAATAAGTATTTCTATAGAGTTTCAGCACGATTAAGGTACTGGTTATGAAAATATTTCATGATTTGTGGTTGCCATACACCCAGGACACACATTCAGAATCGACCATCCTGAGGGAAAAAAGTATTTCTCATCGGATTTCGGTCAGAGTACTTTTAAAACGTTCGGAATAACATAGTAAGTATTTCTATAGAGTTTCAGCGTGATTTAGTTACAAGTTATGAAAATATTTCATGATTTGTGGTTGCCATACACCCAGGACACACATTCAGAATCAACCATCCTGAAGGAAAAAAGTATTTCTCATCGGATTTAGGTCAGAGTACTTTTAAAACGTTCGGAATAACATAATAAGTATTTCTATAGAGTTTCAGCACGATTAAGTTACAAGTTTTGAAAATATTTCATGATTTGTGGTTGCCATGCACCCAAAAAAAGGCATTCAAAATCAGCCAACCGGAGTTTAAAACTTATTTCTCATCGGATTTAGGTCAGAGTACTTTTAAAACGTTCGGAATAACATAGTAAGTATTTCTATAGAGTTTCAGCGTGATTTAGTTACAAGTTATGAAAATATTTCATGATTTGTGGTTGCCATACACCCAGGACACACATTCAGAATCAACCATCCTGAAGGAAAAAAGTATTTCTCATCGGATTTAGGTCAGAGTACTTTTAAAACGTTCGGAATAACATAATAAGTATTTCTATAGAGTTTCAGCACGATTAAGGTACTAGTTATGAAAATATTTCATGATTTGTGGTTGCCATGCACCCAAAAAAAGGCATTCAAAATCAGCCAACCGGAGTTTAAAACTTATTTCTCATCGGATTTCGGTCAGAGTACTTTTAAAACGTTCGGAATAACATAATAAGTATTTCTATAGAGTATCAGCACGATTAAGTTACAAGTTTTGAAAATATTTCATGATTTGTGGTTGCCATGCACCCAAAAAAAGGCATTCAAAATCAGCCAACCGGAGTTTAAAACTTATTTCTCATCGGATTTCGGTCAGAGTACTTTTAAAACGTTCGGAATAACATAATAAGTATTTCTACAGAGTTTCAGCACGATTAAGTTACAAGTTTTCAAAATATTTCATGATTTGTGGTTGCCATACACCCAGGACACACATTCAGATTCGACCATCCTGAGGGAAAAAAGTATTTATCATCGGATTTCGGTCAGAGTACTTTTAAAACGTTCGGAATAACATAATAAGTATTTCTATAGAGTTTCAGTACGATTACGTTACAAGTTTTGAAAATATTTCATGATTTGTGGTTGCCATGCACCCAAAAAAAGGCATTCAATATCAGCCAACCGGAGTTTAAAACTTATTTCTCATCGGATTTCGGTCAGAGTACTTTTAAAACGTTCGGAATAACATAATAAGTATTTCTATAGAGTTTCAGCACGATTAAGTTACAAGTT
The DNA here is from genome assembly GCF_921293095.1 of Ischnura elegans. NCBI lineage: Eukaryota > Metazoa > Arthropoda > Insecta > Odonata > Coenagrionidae > Ischnura > Ischnura elegans. The sequence continues at coordinate 696,299 of NW_025791680.1, forward strand.
TTGAAAATATTTCATGATTTGTGGTTGCCATGCACCCAAAAAAAGGCATTCAAAATCAGCCAACCGGAGTTTAAAACTTATTTCTCATCGGATTTAGGTCAGAGTACTTTTAAAACGTTCGGAATAACATAGTAAGTATTTCTATAGAGTTTCAGCGTGATTTAGTTACAAGTTATGAAAATATTTCATGATTTGTGGTTGCCATACACCCAGGACACACATTCAGAATCAACCATCCTGAAGGAAAAAAGTATTTCTCATCGGATTTCGGTCAGAGTACTTTTAAAACGTTCGGAATAACATAATAAGTATTTCTATAGAGTTTCAGTACGATTAAGTTACAAGTTTTGAAAATATTTCATGATTTGTGGTTGCCATGCACCCAAAAAAAGGCATTCAAAATCAGCCAACCGGAGTTTAAAACTTATTTCTCATCGGATTTCGGTCAGAGTACTTTTAAAACGTTCGGAATAACATAATAAGTATTTCTAAAGAGTTTCAGCACGATTTAGTTAGAAGTTTTGAAAATATTTCATGATTTGTGGTGGCCATACACACAGGAGACACATTCAAAATCAGCCATCCGGAGTTAAAATTTTATTTCTCTTCGGGTTGTGATCAGAATACTTTTAAAACGTTCGGAGTAACATGATAATTATTTTAATAGAGTTTCAGCACGATTAAGTTACAAGTTTTGTAAATATTAAATGATATGTGGTTGCCATGCACCCGAGAAAAACATTCAATGTCTGCCAACCGGAGTAAAAAAAATTATTTCTCCTCGGATTTTGGGTACTTTACTTGTAAAACATTCGGAATAACATTACAAATATTTCAGTATAGTTTTATTGTGACAGAATTACAACTTTGGGAAATATCCTAGGATTTGTGGTTGTATTACACACATGAAACACCTTTCAAAATCAAAAGTTGGGCGTAAAAAATTAAATGTCATCTGATTTTGATGGTATGCGTTGTGAAACGTTCTTTAATAATTGAAAATAGTTATGTAGATTTTCTGTGCGACTGATTTACAATTTATAAAAATATTGTATTAATTTTTGATGGCGTAATCCTAGAAGAACGTTCAACGGGAACAATCTGCCTTATCAGCCGATTTCGATCAGAACGTTTCGAAAGGAACGTGTCGAGAGTATAATTGAATTGCCCTAACCACCTATTTCTCGATAAATTGCGTATTAAGTTCTTATTATCATCACCTGCAGTTACGGGAAGCCACCACAGGGGTTCCGCGTTTGAAAATACCACCTTATTTTTCAGGCGTTTTGAACGGGGGGGCGGTAGACTAGTAGTTAGCGTGTTGGATTCCCACGCGGGGGTCCCGGGTTCGATTCCCGGCCGCGGTCGTGCGAAAAAAAGCGAAAAATTGGGGCGTTATGAGTGGGTTCGTTAGAGTGAGGTCGATTAGAACTTAGGTCGGTCAGGAAGTCTCAGGTGCCTCCAGTGTTCAGTGGCCGGGTGCGAACCCGGGTCCCTGAGTTGACGCTCTTTTCCCCTCGGGGACCCGGGTTCTTTTCCGGCCACCGAACACTGGAGGAGGGGAGGCTGGAGGCATTTTGTTGCATTTTTTACGCAGACAAATCGATCTTGGAAGCAATGCTTGCGATGAGCGACGATGCTGCCACCACACGGCATTCGAGGGAGTTACAAAGATCGCGGAAGTGACAACGGCCGGAGCAGGAATAAATTGAAGTGTCGAAAGGTACTCTTCGTCTACCATGTCGTAACGCTGGGATTCAATTTCATGAATTAAGAAAGATTTAGTATTTTTTTTAAAATATCAAAGTCCAGAGTCGGACCTGATACGACTGAATTTAGGATCCCGAAAAAAGAAGAAGCTACGTCTGACTGCCGGTCGGACTGCGGTACCAGCACCATCACAGTACGAATATCCACGCGCCGGAGGGAAAGGAAAAGGAAAAATTTCCGTCCCCAAATATCGAGAAAAGTCAAGTTTCGGACCTGGGACGACGGAAAAAACGGACGACGAAAAAAGGATTGCCCACGGCGGGATTCGACTACGGCACCAGTACGATCAAACTACGGAATGGACGTACGAATCTGCAGGCGCTCGAGGGAAAGAAAATTTTTTTGACGATTTTCGAAAAATTTCCAAGTACCGAAAAATTTTAAAGTCCAGAGTCGG
>NW_025791681.1:0-132601 GCF_921293095.1 Ischnura elegans
CTGAGATAAAAAAAATGCGAAATAATGCATATAGTTTATGATTCTTACACGATGCAGTGCTTTTCTTCTGAGAGGAAGGAAATATGAAATATTGCGTAGAATATAAAATTCAAACACTGTGTCCAGTGTTACTGCTGAGATAAAAAAAATGCTAATTAATGCTTATAGTTTATGATATTAAACGATAGAGTGCTTTTGTTCTGAGAGGAAGGAAATATGAAATAACGCGTAGAATATAAAATTCAAACACTGTGTCCAGTGTTACTGCTGAGATAAAAAAATGCGAAAAAATGCTTATAGTATATGATTATTATACTATGCAGTGCTTTTCTTCTGAGAGGAAGAAAATATGAAATAACGCGTAGAATTTGAAATTCAAACACTGTGTCCAGTGTTACTGCTGAGATAAAAAAAATTCGAATTAATGCTTATAGTTTATGATACTAAAACGATGCAGTGCTTTTCTTCTGAGAGGAAGGAAATATGAAATAACGCGTGGAATTTGAAATTCAAACACTGTGTCCAGTGTTACTGCTGAGATAAAAAAAATGCGAATTAATCCTTATAGTTTATGATTCTTACACCATGCAGTGCTTTTCTTCTGAGAGGAAGGAAATATGAAATAACGCGTAGAATTTGAAATTCAAACACTGTGTCCAGTGTTACTGCTGAGATAAAAAAATGCGAATTAATGCTTATAGTTTATGATTCTTACACGATGCAGTGCTTTTCTTCTGAGAGGAAGAAAATATGAAATATCGCGTAGAATTTGAAATTCAAACACTGTGTGCAGTGTTACTGCTGAGACAAAAAAAATGCGAATAAATGCTTATAGTTTATGATTCTTACACGATGCAGTGCTTTTCTTCTGAGAGAGAGGAAATATAACGCATAGATTTTGAAATTCAAACACTGTGTTCAGTGTTACTGCTGAGATAAAAATAATGCGAAATAATGCTTATAGTTTATGATTCTAACACGATGCAGTGCTTTTCTTCTGAGAGAGAGGAAATATAATATAACGCATAGAATTTGAAATTCAAACACTGTGTCCAGTGTTACTGCTGTGATAAAAAAAATGCGAATTAATGCTTATGGTTTATGATTCTTACACGAAGCAGTGCTTTTCTTCTGAGAGGAAGAAAATATGAAATATCGCGTAGAATTTGAAATTAAAACACTGTGGTTAGTGTTACTACTGAGACAAAAAAAATGCGAATAAATGCTTATAGTTTATGATTTTTACACGATCCAGTGCTTTTCTTCTTAGAGGAAGAAAATATGAAATAACGCGTAGAATTTGAAATTCAAACACTGTGTTCATTGTTACTGCTGAGATAAAAAAATGCGAATTAATGCTTATAGATTATGATTCTTACACGATGCAGTGCTTTTCCTCTGAGAGGAAGAATATATAAAATAACGCATAGAATTTGAAATTCAATCACCTTATCCAGTGTTACTGCTGAGATAAAAAAAATGCGAATTAATGCTTATAGTTTATGATTCTTACACGATGCAGTGCTTTTCTTCTGAGAGGAAGAAAATATGAAATAACGCGTAGAATTTGAAATTCAAACACTGTGTCCAGTGTTACTGCTGAGATAAAAAAATGCGAATTAATGCTTATAGTTTATGATTCTTACACGATGCAGTGCTGATCTTCTGAGAGAAAGAAAATATGAAATAACGCGTAGAATTTTAAATGCAAACACTGTGTCCAGTGTTACTGCTGAGATAAAAAAAATGCGAAATAATGCATATAGTTTATGATTCTTACACGATGCAGTGCTTTTCTTCTGAGAGGAAGGAAATATGAAATAACGCGTAGAATTTGAAATTCAAACACTGTGTCCAGTGTTACTGCTGAGATAAAAAAATGCGAATTAATGCTTATAGTTTATGATTCTTACACGATGCAGTGCTTTTCTTCTGAGAGGAAGAAAATATGAAATATCGCGTAGAATTTGAAATTCAAACACTGTGTGCAGTGTTACTGCTGAGACAAAAAAAATGCGAATAAATGCTTATAGTTTATGATTCTTACACGATGCAGTGCTTTTCTTCTGAGAGAGAGGAAATATGAAATATCGCGTAGAATTTGAAATTCAAACTCTGTGTGCAGTGTTACTGCTGAGACAAAAAAAATGCGAATAAATGCTTATAGTTTATGATTCTTACACGATGCAGTGCTTTTCTTCTGAGAGAGAGGAAATATAACGCATAGAATTTTAAATTCAAACACTGTGTTCAGTGTTACTGCTGAGATAAAAATAATGCGAAATAATGCTTATAGTTTATGATTCTAACACGATGCAGTGCTTTTCTTCTGAGAGAGAGGAAATATAATATAACGCATAGAATTTGAAATTCAAACACTGTGTCCAGTGTTACTGCTGAGATAAAAAAAATGCGAATTAATGCTTATGGTTTATGATTCTTACACGATGCACTGCTTTTTTTCTGAGAGGAAGAAAATATGAAATAACGCGTAGAATTTGAAATTCAAACACTGTGTCCAGTGTTACTGCTGAGATAAAAAAAATGCGAATTAATGCTTATAGATTATGATTCTTACACGATGCAGTGCTTTTCCTCTGAGAGGAAGAAAATATGAAATAACGCGTAGAATTTGAAATTCAAACACTGTGTCCAGTGTTACTGAAAAAAAAAAAAAATAGTGAATTAATGCTTATGGTTTATGATTCTTACACGATGCAGTGCTTTTCTTCTGAGAGGAAGGAAATATGAAATAACGCGTAGAATTTGAAATTCAAACATTGTGTCCACTGATACTGCTGAGATAAAAAAAATACAAATTAATGCTTATAGTTTATTATTCTTACACGATGCAGTGCTTTTCTTCTGAGAGGAAGAAAATATGAAATAACGCTTAGAGTTTGAAATTCAAACACTGTGTCCAGTGTTACTACTGAGATAAAAAAATGCGAATTAATGCTTATAGTTTATGATTCTTATACGATGCAGTGCTGATCTTCTGAGAGGAAGAAAATATGAAATAACGCGTAGAATTTAAATTTGAAACACTGTGTCCAGTGTTACTGCTGAGATAAAAAAAATGCGAAATAATGCTTATAGTTTATGATTCTTACACGATGCAGTGCTTTTCTTCTGAGAGGAAGGAAATATGAAATAACGCGTAGAATTTGAAATTCAAACACTGTGTCCAGTGTTATTGCTGATATAAAAAAAATGCGAATTAATGCTTATAGTTTATGATTCTTACACGATGCAGTGCTTTTCTTCTGAGAGGAAGAAAATATGAAATATAGCGTAGACTTTGAAATTCAAACACTGTGTCCAGTGTTACTGCTGAGTTAAACAAAAATGCGAATTTATGCTTATGGTTTATGATTCTTACACGATGCAGTGCTTTTCTTCTGAGAGGAAGAAAATATGAAATAACGCGTAGAATTTGAAATTCAAACACTGTGTGCAGTGTAACTGCTGAGATAAAAATAATGCGAAATAATGCTTATAGTTTATGATTCTTACACGATGCAGTGCTGATCTTCTGAGAGGAAGAAAATATGAAATAACGCGTAGAATTTGAAATTCAAACACTGTGTCCATTGTTACTTCTGAGATAAAAAAAATGCGAAATAATGCATATAGTTTATGATTCTTACACGATGCAGTGCTTTTCTTCTGAGAGGAAGGAAATATGAAATAACGCGTAGAATTTGAAATTCAAACACTGTGTCCAGTGTTACTGCTGAGATAAAAAAAATGCGAATTAATGCTTATAGTTTATGATACTAAAACGATAGAGTGCTTTTGTTCTGAGAGGAAGGAAATATGAAATAACGCGTAGAATTTGAAATTCAAACACTGTGTCCAGTGTTACTGCTGAGATAAAAAAAATGCGAATTAATCCTTATAGTTTATGATTCTTACACGATGCAGTGCTTTTCTTCTGAGAGGAAGAAAATATGAAATAACGCGTAAAATTTGAAATTCAAACACTGTGTCCATTGTTACTGCTGAGATAAAAAAATGCGAAATAATGCATATAGTTTATGATTCTTACACGATGCAGTGCTTTTCTTCTGAGAGGAAGGAAATATGAAATAACGCGTAGAATTTGAAATTCAAACACTGTGTCCAGTGTTACTGCTGAGATAAAAAAAATGCGAATTAATACTTATAGTTTATGATATTAAACGATAGAGTGCTTTTGTTCTGAGAGGAAGGAAATATGAAATAACGCGTAGAATATAAAATTCAAACACTGTGCCCAGTGTTACTGCTGAGATAAAAAAATGCGAAAAAATGCTTATAGTATATGATTCTTATACTATGCAGTGCTTTTCTTCTGAGAGGAAGGAAATATGAAATAACGCGTAGAATTTGAAATTCATATACTGTGTCCAGTGTTACTGCTGACATAAAAAAAATGCGAATTAATGCTTATAGTTTATGAATCTTACACGATGCAGTGCTTTTCTTCTGAGAGAGAGGAAATATAATATAACGCATAGAATTTGAAATTCAAACACTGTGTCCAGTGTTACTGCTGAGATAAAAAAATTCGAATTAATGGTTATAGTTTATGATTCTTACACGAAGCAGTGCTTTTCTTCTGAGAGGATGAAAATATGAAATATCGCGTAGAATTTGAAATTAAAACACTGTGTCCAGTGTTACTGCTGAGACAAAAAAAATGCGAATTAATGCTTATGGTTTATGATTCTTACACGATGCACTGCTTTTCTTCTGAGAGGATGAAAATATGAAATTACGCGTAGAATTTGAAATTTAAACACTGTGTCCAGTGTTACTGCTGAGATAAAAAAAAATGCGAATTAATGCTTATAGATTATGATTCTTACACGAACAGTGCTTTTCCTCTGAGAGGAAGAATATATGAAATAACGCGTAGAATTTGAAATTCAATCACTTTGTCCAATGTTACTGCTGAGATAAAAAAAATGCGAATTAAAGCTTATGGTTTACGATTCTTACACGATGCAGTGCTTTTCTTCTGAGAGGAAGGAAATATGAAATAACGCGTAGAATTTGAAATTCAAACACAGGTTCCAGTGTTACTGCTGAGATAAAAAAAATGCGAATTAATGCTTATAGTTTATGATTCTTACACGATGCAGTGCTTTTCTTCTGAGAGGAAGAAAATATGAAATAACGCGTAGAGTTTGAAATTCAAACACTGTCTCCAGTGTTACTGCTGAGATAAAAAAATTCGAATTAATGCTTATAGTTTATGATTCTTACACGATGCAGTGCTGATCTTCTGAGAGGAAGAAAATATGAAATAACGCGTAGAATTTGAAATTCAAACACTGTGTCCATTGTTACTGCTGAGATAAAAAAAATGCGAAATAATGCATATAGTTTATGATTCTTACACGATGCAGTGCTTTTCTTCTGAGAGGAAGAAAATATGAAATATATCGTAGAATTTTTAAATTCAAACACTGTGTCCAGTGTTACTGCTGAGATAAAAAAATGCGAATTAATGCTTATACTTTATGATTCTTACACGATGCAGTGCTTTTCTTCTGAGAGGAAGGAAATATGAAATAACGCGTAGAATTTGAAATTCAAACACTGTGTCCAGTGATACTGCTGAGATAAATAAAATGCGAATTAATGCTTATAAATTATGATTCTTACACGATGCAGTGCTTATCCTCTGAGAGGAAGAAAATATGATATAACGCATAGAATATAAAATTCAAACATTGTGTCCAGTGTTACTGCTGAGATAAAAAAATGCGAATAAATGCTTATAGTATATGATTCTTACACTATGCAGTGCTTTTCTTCTGAGAGGAAGGAAATATGAAATAACGAGTAGAATTTGAAATTCATACACTGTGTCCAGTGTTACTGCTGAGATAAAAAAAATGCGAATTAATGCTTATAGTTTATGATTCTTACACGATGCAGTGCTTTTCTTCTGAGAGAAAGGAAATATGAAATAACGCGTAGAATTTGAAATTCAAACACTGTGTCCAGTGATACTGCTGAGATAAATAAAATGCGAATTAATGCTTATAAATTATGATTCTTACACGATGCAGTGCTTATCTTGTGAGAGGAAGGAAATATGAAATAACGCGTAGAATTTAAATTCAAACACTGATTCCAGTGTTACTGCTGAGATAAAAAAATTCGAATTAAGAATTATCATTTAAAATTATTAGCAATGCGAAGTTTTTCTCTTGAGATGAAGAAAATATTAAACAACGCGTAGAATTTAAAATTAAAACAGTGAGCCCAGTGTTACTACTGAGATAAAAAAAAATTCGATTTAATGCTTATGGTTTATGATTCTTACACGGTGCAGTGCTTTTCTTCTGAGGGGATGGAAAAATGAAATAACGCGTAGAATTTGAAATTCAAACACTGTGTCCAGTGTTACTGCTGAGATAAAAAAAATGCGAATTAATGCTTATAGTTATGATTCTTACACGATGCAGTGCTTTTCTTTGAGAGGAAGAAAATATGAAATATCGCGTGGAATTTGAAATTCAAACACTGTGTCCAGTGTTACTGCTGAGATAAAAAAAATGCGAATTAATGCTTATAGTTTATGATTCTTACACGATGCAGTGCTTTTCTTCTGAGAGGAAGAAAATATGAAAGAACGCGTAGAATTTGAAATTCAAACACTGTGTCCAATGTTACTGCTGAGATAAAAAAGATGCGAATTAAAGCTTATAGTTTACGATTCTTACACGATGCAGTGCTTTTCTTCTGTGAGGAAGGAAAATTTAAATAACGCGTAGAATTTGAAATTCAAACACTGTGTCCATTGTTACTGCTGAGATAAAAAAATGCGAAATAATGCTTATAGTTTATGATTCTTACACGATGCAGTGCTTTTCTTCTGAGAGGAAGGAAATATGAAATAACGCGTAGAATTTGAAATTCAAACACTGTGTCCAGTGTTACTGCTGAGATAAAAAAAATGCGAATGAATGCTCATAATTTAAAATTATTCGCAATGCGAAGTTTTTCTGTTGAGATGAAGAAAATATGAAACAACGCGCAGAATTTAAAATTAAAACAGTGAGCCCAGTGTTACTGCTGAGATAAAAAAATGCGAATTAATTCTTATGGTTTATGATTCTTACACGATGCAGTGCTTCTCTTTAAAGAGGAAGAAAATATGAAGTAACGCGTAGAATTTGAAATTGAAAGACTGTGTCCAGTGTTACTGCTGAGATAAAAAAATGCGAATTAATTCTTATAGTTTATGATTTTTACACGAAGCAGTGCTTCTCTACTGAGAGGAAGAAAATATGGAATAACGCGTAGAATTTGAAATTCAAACACTGTGTTCAGTGTACCTGCTGAGATAAAAATAATGCGAATTAATGCTTATAGTTTATGATTCTTACACGATGCAGTGCTTTTCTTCTGAGAGGAAGGAAATATGAAATAACGCGTAGAATTTGAAATTCAAACACTGTGTCCAGTGATACTGCTGAGATAAATAAAATGCGAATTAATGCTTATAGTTTATGATTCTTACACGATGCAGTTCTTATCTTCTGAGAGGAAGGAAATATGAAATAACGCGTAGAATTTAAATTCAAACACTGTGTCCAGTGTTACTGCTGAGAAAAAAAAATGCGAATTAATGCTTATAGTTTATGATTCTTACACGATGCAGTGCTTTTCTTCTGAGAGGAAGAAAATATGAAATAACGCGTAGAATATAAAATTCAAACACTGTGTCCAGTGTTACTGAAAAAAAAAAAAATAGTGAATTAATGCTTATGGTTTATGATTCTTACACGATGCAGTGCTTTTCTTCTGAGAGGAAGGAAATATGAAATAACGCGTAGAATTTGAAATTCAAACACTGTGTCCACTGATACTGCTGAGATAAAAAAAATGCGAATTAATACTTATAGTTTATGATATTAAACGATAGAGTGCTTTTGTTCTGAGAGGAAGGAAATATGAAATAACGCGTAGAATATAAAATTCAAACACTGTGCCCAGTGTTACTGCTGAGATAAAAAAATGCGAAAAAATGCTTATAGTATATGATTCTTATACTATGCAGTGCTTTTCTTCTGAGAGGAAGGAAATATGAAATAACGCGTAGAATTTGAAATTCATATACTGTGTCCAGTGTTACTGCTGACATAAAAAAAATGCGAATTAATGCTTATAGTTTATGAATCTTACACGATGCAGTGCTTTTCTTCTGAGAGAGAGGAAATATAACGCATAGAATTTTAAATTCAAACACTGTGTTCAGTGTTACTGCTGAGATAAAAATAATGCGAAATAATGCTTATAGTTTATGATTCTAACACGATGCAGTGCTTTTCTTCTGAGAGAGAGGAAATATAATATAACGCATAGAATTTGAAATTCAAACACTGTGTCCAGTGTTACTGCTGAGATAAAAAAAATGCGAATTAATGCTTATGGTTTATGATTCTTACACGATGCACTGCTTTTTTTCTGAGAGGAAGAAAATATGAAATAACGCGTAGAATTTGAAATTCAAACACTGTGTCCAGTGTTACTGCTGAGATAAAAAAAATGCGAATTAATGCTTATAGATTATGATTCTTACACGATGCAGTGCTTTTCCTCTGAGAGGAAGAAAATATGAAATAACGCGTAGAATTTGAAATTCAAACACTGTGTCCAGTGTTACTGAAAAAAAAAAAAAAATAGTGAATTAATGCTTATGGTTTATGATTCTTACACGATGCAGTGCTTTTCTTCTGAGAGGAAGGAAATATGAAATAACGCGTAGAATTTGAAATTCAAACACTGTGTCCACTGATACTGCTGAGATAAAAAAAATACAAATTAATGCTTATAGTTTATTATTCTTACACGATGCAGTGCTTTTCTTCTGAGAGGAAGAAAATATGAAATAACGCTTAGAGTTTGAAATTCAAACACTGTGTCCAGTGTTACTACTGAGATAAAAAAATGCGAATTAATGCTTATAGTTTATGATTCTTATACGATGCAGTGCTGATCTTCTGAGAGGAAGAAAATATGAAATAACGCGTAGAATTTAAATTTGAAACACTGTGTCCAGTGTTACTGCTGAGATAAAAAAAATGCGAAATAATGCTTATAGTTTATGATTCTTACACGATGCAGTGCTTTTCTTCTGAGAGGAAAGAAATATGAAATAACGCGTAGAATTTGAAATTCAAACACTGTGTCCAGTGTTATTGCTGATATAAAAAAATGCGAATTAATGCTTATAGTTTATGATTCTTACACGATGCAGTGCTTTTCTTCTGAGAGGAAGAAAATATGAAATATAGCGTAGACTTTGAAATTCAAACACTGTGTCCAGTGTTACTGCTGAGTTAAAAAAAAATGCGAATTAATGCTTATGGTTTATGATTCTTACACGATGCAGTGCTTTTCTTCTGAGAGGAAGAAAATATGAAATAACGCGTAGAATTTGAAATTCAAACACTGTGTGCAGTGTAACTGCTGAGATAAAAATAATGCGAAATAATGCTTATAGTTTATGATTCTTACACGATGCAGTGCTGATCTTCTGAGAGGAAGAAAATATGAAATAACGCGTAGAATTTGAAATTCAAACACTGTGTCCAGTGTTACTTCTGAGATAAAAAAAATGCGAAATAATGCATATAGTATATGATTCTTACACGATGCAGTGCTTTTCTTCTGAGAGGAAGGAAATATGAAATAACGCGTAGAATTTGAAATTCAAACACTGTGTCCAGTGTTACTGCTGAGATAAAAAAATGCGAATTAATGCTTATAGTTAATGATACTAAAACGATAGAGTGCTTTTGTTCTGAGAGGAAGGAAATATGAAATAACGCGTAGAATTTGAAATTCAAACACTGTGTCCAGTGTTACTGCTGAGATAAAAAAAATGCGAATTAATCCTTATAGTTTATGATTCTTACACGATGCAGTGCTTTTCTTCTGAGAGGAAGAAAATATGAAATAACGCGTAAAATTTGAAATTCAAACACTGTGTCCATTGTTACTGCTGAGATAAAAATAATGCGAAATAATGCATATAGTTTATGATTCTTACACGATGCAGTGCTTTTCTTCTGAGAGGAAGGAAATATGAAATAACGCGTAGAATTTGAAATTCAAACACTGTGTCCAGTGTTACTGCTGAGATAAAAAAAATGCGAATTAATACTTATAGTTTATGATATTAAACGATAGAGTGCTTTTGTTCTGAGAGGAAGGAAATATGAAATAACGCGTAGAATATAAAATTCAAACACTGTGCCCAGTGTTACTGCTGAGATAAAAAAATGCGAAAAAATGCTTATAGTATATGATTCTTATACTATGCAGTGCTTTTCTTCTGAGAGGAAGGAAATATGAAATAACGCGTAGAATTTGAAAATCATATACTGTGTCCAGTGTTACTGCTGACATAAAAAAAATGCGAATTAATGCTTATAGTTTATGAATCTTACACGATGCAGTGCTTTTCTTCTGAGAGAGAGGAAATATAATATAACGCATAGAATTTGAAATTCAAACACTGTGTCCAGTGTTACTGCTGAGATAAAAAAAATTCGAATTAATGGTTATAGTTTATGATTCTTACACGAAGCAGTGCTTTTCTTCTGAGAGAAAGAAAATATGAAATATCGCGTAGAATTTGAAATTAAAACACTGTGTCCAGTGTTACTGCTGAGACAAAAAAAATGCGAATTAATGCTTATGGTTTATGATTCTTACACGATGCACTGCTTTTCTTCTGAGAGGATGAAAATATGAAATTACGCGTAGAATTTGAAATTTAAACACTGTGTCCAGTGTTACTGCTGAGATAAAAAAAAATGCGAATTAATGCTTATAGATTATGATTCTTACACGAACAGTGCTTTTCCTCTGAGAGGAAGAATATATGAAATAACGCATAGAATTTGAAATTCAATCACTTTGTCCAATGTTACTGCTGAGATAAAAAAAATGCGAATTAAAGCTTATGGTTTATGATTCTTACACGATGCAGTGCTTTTCTTCTGAGAGGAAGGAAATATGAAATAACGCGTAGAATTTGAAATTCAAACACAGGTTCCAGTGTTACTGCTGAGATAAAAAAAATGCGAATTAATGCTTATAGTTTATGATTCTTACACGATGCAGTGCTTTTCTTCTGAGAGGAAGAAAATATGAAATAACGCGTAGAGTTTGAAATTCAAACACTGTCTCCAGAGTTACTGCTGAGATAAAAAAATTCGAATTAATGCTTATAGTTTATGATTCTTACACGATGCAGTGCTGATCTTCTGAGAGGAAGAAAATATGAAATATCGCGTAGAATTTGAAATTCAAACACTGTGTCCATTGTTACTGCTGAGATAAAAAAAATGCGAAATAATGCATATAGTTTATGATTCTTACACGATGCAGTGCTTTTCTTTTGAAAGGAAGAAAATATGAAATATATCGTAGAATTTTTAAATTCAAACACTGTGTCCAGTGTTACTGCTGAGATAAAAAAATGCGAATTAATGCTTATAGTTTATGATTCTTACACGATGCAGTGCTTTTCTTCTGAGAGGAAGGAAATATGAAATAACGCGTAGAATTTGAAATTCAAACACTGTGTCCAGTGATACTGCTGAGATAAATAAAATGCGAATTAATGCTTATAAATTATGATTCTTACACGATGCAGTGCTTATCCTCTGAGAGGAAGAAAATATGATATAACGCATAGAATATAAAATTCAAACATTGTGTCCAGTGTTACTGCTGAGATAAAAAAATGCGAATAAATGCTTATAGTATATGATTCTTACACTATGCAGTGCTTTTCTTCTGAGAGGAAGGAAATATGAAATAACGAGTAGAATTTGAAATTCATACACTGTGTCCAGTGTTACTGCTGAGATAAAAAAAAATGCGAGTTAATGCTTATAGTTTATGATTCTTACACGATGCAGTGCTTTTCTTCTGAGAGAAAGGAAATATGAAATAACGCGTAGAATTTGAAATTCAAACACTGTGTCCAGTGATACTGCTGAGATAAATAAAATGCGAATTAATGCTTATAAATTATGATTCTTACACGATGCAGTGCTTATCTTGTGAGAGGAAGGAAATATGAAATAACGCGTAGAATTTAAATTCAAACACTGATTCCAGTGTTACTGCTGAGATAAAAAAATGCGAATTAAGAATTATCATTTAAAATTATTAGCAATTCGAAGTTTTTCTCTTGAGATGAAGAAAATATTAAACAACGCGTAGAATTTAAAATTAAAACAGTGAGCCCAGTGTTACTACTGAGATAAAAAAAAATTCGATTTAATGCTTATGGTTTATGATTCTTACACGGTGCAGTGCTTTTCTTCTGAGGGGATGGAAAAATGAAATAACGCGTAGAATTTGAAATTCAAACACTGTGTCCAGTGTTACTGCTGAGATAAAAAAAATGCGAATTAATGCTTATAGTTATGATTCTTACACGATGCAGTGCTTTTCTTTTAGAGGAAGAAAATATGAAATATCGCGTGGAATTTGAAATTCAAACACTGTGTCCAGTGTTACTGCTGAGATAAAAAAAATGCGAATTAATGCTTATAGTTTATGATTCTTACACGATGCAGTGCTTTTCTTCTGAGAGGAAGAAAATATGAAAGAACGCGTAGAATTTGAAATTCAAACACTGTGTCCAGTGTTACTGCTGAGATAAAAAAGATGCGAATTAAAGCTTATAGTTTACGATTCTTACACGATGCAGTGCTTTTCTTCTGTGAGGAAGGAAAATTTAAATAACGCGTAGAATTTGAAATTCAAACACTGTGTCCATTGTTACTGCTGAGATAAAAAAATGCGAAATAATGCTTATAGTTTATGATTCTTACACGATGCAGTGCTTTTCTTCTGAGAGGAAGGAAATATGAAATAACGCGTAGAATTTGAAATTCAAACAATGTGTCCAGTGTTACTGCTGAGATAAAAAAAATGCGAATGAATGCTTATAATTTAAAATTATTCGCAATGCGAAGTTTTTCTGTTGAGATGAAGAAAATATGAAACAACGCGCAGAATTTAAAATTAAAACAGTGAGCCCAGTGTTACTGCTGAGATAAAAAAATGCGAATTAATTCTTATGGTTTATGATTCTTACACGATGCAGTGCTTCTCTTTTGAGAGGAAGAAAATATGAAGTAACGCGTAGAATTTGAAATTGAAAGACTGTGTCCAGTGTTACTGCTGAGATAAAAAAATGCGAATTAATTCTTATAGTTTATGATTTTTACACGAAGCAGTGCTTCTCTACTGAGAGGAAGAAAATATGGAATAACGCGTAGAATTTGAAATTCAAACACTGTGTTCAGTGTACCTGCTGAGATAAAAATAATGCGAATTAATGCTTATAGTTTATGATTCTTACACGATGCAGTGCTTTTCTTCTGAGAGGAAGGAAATATGAAATAACGCGTAGAATTTGAAATTCAAACACTGTGTCCAGTGATACTGCTGAGATAAATAAAATGCGAATTAATGCTTATAGTTTATGATTCTTACACGATGCAGTTCTTATCTTCTGAGAGGAAGGAAATATGAAATAACGCGTAGAATTTAAATTCAAACACTGTGTCCAGTGTTACTGCTGAGAAAAAAAAATGCGAATTAATGCTTATAGTTTATGATTCTTACACGATGCAGTGCTTTTCTTCTGAGAGGAAGAAAATATGAAATAACGCGTAGAATATAAAATTCAAACACTGTGTCCAGTGTTACTGCTGAGATAAAAAAATGCGAATAAATGCTTATAGTTTATGATTCTTACACGATGCAGTGCTTTTCTTCTGTGAGGAAGGAAAATTTAAATAACGCGTAGAATTTGAAATTCAAACACTGTGTCCATTGTTACTGCTGAGATAAAAAAATGCGAAATAATGCTTATAGTTTATGATTCTTACACGATGCAGTGCTTTTCTTCTGAGAGGAAGGAAATATGAAATAACGCGTGGAATTTGAAATTCAAACACTGTGTCCAGTGTTACTGCTGAGATAAAAAAGATGCGAATTAATGCTTATAGTTTATGATTCTTACACAATGCAGTGCTTTTCTTCTGATAGAAAGGAAATATGAAATAAAGCGTAGAATTTGAAATTTAAACACTGTGTCCAGTGATACTGCTGAGATAAAAAAAATGAGAATTATTGCTTATAGTTTATGATTCTTACACGATGCATTGCTTTTCTTCTAAAAGGAAGGAAATATGATATAACGCGTAGAATTTGAAAATCAAACACTGTGTCCAGTGTTACTGCTGAGATAAAAAAAATGCGAATTAATAATTATAATTTAAAATTATTCGTAATGCGAATTTTTTCTGTTGAGATGAAGAAAAAATATTAAATAACGCGTAGAATTTGAAATTCAAACACTGTGTTCAGTGTTACTGCTGAGATAAAAAAAATGCGAATTATTGCTTATAGTTTATGATTCTTACACGATGCAGTGCTTTTCTCCTGAGAGGAAGGAAGTATGAAATAACGCGTAGAATTTGAAATTGAAACACTGTGTCCAGTGTTACTGCTGAGATAAAAAAAAATGCGAATTAATGCTTACAGTTTATGATACTAAAACGATGCACTGCTTTTCTTCTGAGAGGAAGGAAATATGAAATAACGCGTAGAATTTTAAATTCAAACACTGTGTCCAGTGTTACTGCTGAGATAAAAAAAATGCGAATAAATGCTTATAGTTTATGATTTTTACACGATGTAGTGCTTTTCTTCTGAGAGGAAGAAAATATGAAATATATCGTAGAATTTTTAAATTCAAACACTGTGTCCAGTGTTACTGCTGAGATAAAAAAATGCGAATTAATGCTTATAGTTTATGATTCTTACACGATGCAGTGCTTTTCTTCTGTGAGGAAGAAAATATGATGTAACGCATAGAATATAAAATTCAAACACTGTGTCCAGTGTTACTGCTGAGATAAAAAAATGCGAATAAATGCTTATAGTATATGATTCTTACACTATGCAGTGCTTTTCTTCTGAGAGGAAGGAAATATGAAATAACGCGTAGAATTTGAAATTCATACACTGTGTCCAGTGTTACTGCTGAGATAAAAAAAATGCGAATTAATGCTTATAGTTTATGATTCTTACACGATGCAGTGCTTTTTTCTGAGAGGAAGGAAATATGAAATAACGCGTATAATTTGAAATTCAAACACTGTGTCCAGTGATACTGCTGAGATAAATAAAATGCGAATTAATTCTTATAGTTTATGATTCTTACACGATGCATTGCTTATCTTCTGAGAGGAAGGAAATATGAAATAACGCGTAGAATTTAAATTCAAACACTGTGTCCAGTGTTACTGCTGAGTTAAAAAAATGCGAATTAATAATTATCATTTAAAATTATTAGCAATGCGAAGTTTTTCTCTTGAGATGAAGAAAATATTAAACAACGCGTAGAATTTAAAATTAAAACAGTGAGCCCAGTGTTACTACTGAGATAAAAAAAAATGCGATTTAATGCTTATGGTTTATGATTCTTACACGGTGCAATGCTTTTCTTCTGAGAGGAAGAAAATATGAAATAACGCGTAGAATTTGAAATTCAAACACTGTGTTCAGTGTTACTGCTGAGATAAAAAAAATGCGAATTATTGCTTATAGTTTTTGATTCTTACACGATGCAGTGCTTTTCTTCTGAGAGGAAGAAAAATGAAATAACGCGTAGAATTTGAAATTCAAACACTGTGTCCAGTGTTACTGCTGAGATAAAAAAAATGCGTATTAATGCTTATAGTTATGATTCTTACACGATGCAGTGCTTTTCTTCTGAGAGGAAGAAAATATGAAATAACGCGTAGAATTTGAAATTCAAACACTGTATCCAGTGTTACTGCTGAGAAAAAAAAAATGCGAATTAATGCTTATAGTTTATGATTCTTACACGATGCAATGCTTTTCTTCTGAGAGGAAGAAAATATGAAAGAACGCGTAGAATTTGAAATTCAAACACTGTGTCCAGTGTTACTGCTGAGATAAAAAAGATGCGAATTAATGCTTATAGTTTATGATTTTACACGATGCAGTGCTTTTCTTCTGTGAGGAAGGAAAATTTAAGTAACGCGTAGAATTTGAAATTCAAACACTGTGCCCATTGTTACTGCTGAGATAAAAAAATGCGAAGTAATGCTTATAGTTTATGATTCTTACACGATGCAGTGCTTTTCTTCTGAGAGGAAGGAAATATGAAATAACGCGTGGAATTTGAAATTCAAACACACTGTCCAGTGTTACTGCTGAGATAAAAAAAATGCGAATGAATGCTTATAATTTAAAATTATTCGCAATGCGAAGTTTTTCTGTTGAGATGAAGAAAATATGAAACAACGCGCAGAAATTAAAATTAAAACAGTGAGCCCAGTGTTACTGCTGAGATAAAAAAATGCGAATTAATGCTTATGGTTTATGATTCTTACACGATGCAGTGCTTCTCTTCTGAGAGGAAGAAAATATGAAGTAACTCGTAGAATTTGAAATTGAAAGACTGTGTCCAGTGTTACTGCTGAGAGAAAAAAATGCGAATTAATCCTTATAGTTTATGATTTTTACACGAAGCAGTGCTTCTCTACTGAGAGGAAGAAAATATGGAATAACGCGTAGAATTTTAAATTCAAACACTGTGTTCAGTGTACTTGCTGAGATAAAAAAAATGCGAATTAATGCTTATAGTTTATGATTCTAACACGATGCAGTCCTTTTCTTCTGAGAGGAAGGAAATATGAAATAACGCGTAGAATTTGAAATTCAAACACTGTGTCCAGTGTTACTGCTGAGATAAAAAAATGCGAATTAATGCTTATAGTTTATGATTCTTACACGATGCAGTGCTTTTCTTCTGAGAGGAAGGAAAAATGAAATAACGCGTAGAATTTGAAATTCAAACACTGTGTCCAGTGTTACTGCTGAGATAAAAAAAATGCGTATTAATGCTTATAGTTGTGACGTTACGTCGTAAAATCTGGTTGATTTTTCACGTAAGGCCAGACAAGGGAAATACTCCAACCGTCGGTCACATGCTGGATCAGGGTAAGACTCCACAAACAGAAAAACAGCTCACAAGAAAAAGGTAGCCAAAAACAATTTACGAGTTATTACCGTACGATATCTATTCAAAGTAGAGTATTCAAAAAATCAGAAGTATTACAGAAAACAATGATAGTAAATTCATGATCCCAAAGGAAACATTACCAGCAGAAAATTGCTCTAAAAATCTCATGGCTCACAAGACATGTGACTCCCAGCAGGTCTCGACCAGAAAGAGGGCTTGCCTATGCAAGGCGAGACAGCATTTGAGGGGAGGGCTTCTTCCAGGGAGTGGAGGGGTAGCCAGGCGAATTCAACAACCGCCCACTGATGCGTCACTGCCCCTGCAGAAACGGCCGCTCCACAAAACACCATTCCCTGGTTTTGAGACAACAGCCAGCACCCAGAATTTTCCCCTCAACTTCTGGGTTGAGACATCAGAGGAATCGTTCATTGGAACACATGGAGGGGAAGGAGATACTGGGGTGAGGTGTTGGAGGGAGAGAGAGTTTGTGATAGGACAATGGTAAAACTTCTCACTCCAAGTGCAATACTAAGGCCTTAGCACCGATTTCCCCTTGCTTGCCAAGGAGAAGTATTTCTCCGCAGTAGTCCTATATAAGTCTTGCATTGCAGGTAGGTTGGTTCGGGGTTGGTTCGGGGTTGTTTCGGGGCTGTTTCAGAGGCTGATTCCAGAGGCTGAGTTTCCAGAGGCAGGGTTTTCAGAGACAGGATTTTCCAGAGACAGGATTTTGCAGAGACAGGATTTTGCTACAGGCCTTTTGCGCGAAAAATCCTTTGCGCGAAAAAACCTTAGCGCGAAAAGTTCTTGGCGGGAGAAGTTCTGCGGATAAGTTCGGAGGAAGTTCGAGGAAGTTCGAAGGAATTTCTGGGGGGGGGGGGGGGTACCAGAAATTTTTGGGGGGGGGGGGACACTAAAAAATGCCACATCCTCTGTGGGAAAATGACCACAAAAATTGCTTGAACTTGGGGACCAAGACACGTCCACCAAGAACTGATTAATGCCTAGAAAACTTATCGAGGCATCACAGGTCCACTGGTTTTCACTGGATGAACCCCCACTGTTTAACCCCCCATGGAATTTACAAAAAACCATTATTCAGTGGTTAGAATTGAACTGAATATTGAAAAGTTTATTGATTGAGGTAACAGTATTCAAGAAATATCACTCAAAAATAGTTTTGACAAGAACATACATTTTTATCACTCTGTAAATAATAACCTCAGAAGTGATGTTTGGAATTCAACAGAATTCTTAAGTGAGTAACATGACATAATTACAAGAGTGAGACAAGAAATATGCTGAATTGATATAGAGTAGATTAATTAGTATTACATAGCAAGAAAATGAAATTAATAATCAATATGTCATAATGTGATGCTTGTTTCGGTGAACAGTGAATCAAAATTACAAATAATTATCATCAGCGACCAGAAGGAACTGGGAAGATTTTTATTGGTATAACACCAGGATATCTTTACCAAACTCAAATGTTCCTTTTCTCATCAGAGATATTTTGTGGTTTTTTTTAAAACCAAGTAAAGCAATACAATAACCAACCACTTAGTAAATGGGCAAGATTGGGTTGGTGAAGCAGTTGGGTTCATCAGAACCCTGGGTTGTCCCATTAGTTGGGTTCAACCACCTTATCAAAAATCAACGATTGACAAAAATGGGTTTTAACTTCTACCCAAAATTCATATTGCAACCCAAGAGAAAGTTAGGGTCGACCAACAAAATATATACCCCATATTATATAATCATTAAGTACAAGTTTATTCAAAAATACGGTTATTCACTAAATTATTATTAGTTATCAAAATACCAGCAAAAATATTCAGCATAATATGTGTCTCACTTAATTAATATACATTGGCATTAGTATTTCTCCCTTTAAACCCTCCATGTTTGTAAATATTATCAGTCCATAATTAATTATCAATAAAGAATCCTCCAAAATTCAACAAGATTACGTAAATGACAATAGATTGCACTAAATTCCTCGATTTTCCAATAATTATTAATATTTACAAGGCATATGGTATTCATGTCAGCTATTGAACAAGTACTGACTAAATTTAATCAAGATGTGTATATATATCTCTCAGTATTAATTAAACAAGTCAAAAAAGAATCATAGGCGATGCTAACAAAATGAGAACTGCATATTGCATCAACAAAAGAAATCACTCTAAATTTCACTCTTCAATTAACAATAGAAATGAGAGCTACATGCTGGTTGCGACAAGATGAAAGTTCATACTTGTCGGGCGATGAAGGTCGCAACTCAACGCCAAAAGCCACACTAAAACACAGTAGGCAGTCTTAAGATCAGCTGATCAATTCAATCACTCAGCCATCGATAGAATATTGAACACTGCAAAATCACGACACTTATCACTGTCCAGAATTGTGAGAATGTCCATAAAGTCTTGGTGGAGGAAAGGTGACACAAAACACAATTGAATCTTAATAACTGGGGCCACCTCCACAGCTTATCTGGAAACGAGCCATCTCGGGGATTTCCCCCCAAGTTAATCTCCCGTCCTCTCCCTCCAAGCACCCATAATTCCTCCACCTTACCCCATCTCACAATCACAGTAGACCAACACTAAATTACATGAGTGAATTAAGCAGATGAGAATAAGCAAGTACAATACAATATTTCAGAACAATTTCAATTACAAGCATAGAAATAGACTTATTATTCATTAATCAAAACAATATTATTAGGAATCAATAGAAATACAACACCGAAATCAAGCATCAAATAGTATTTGAGAGAGCAAACATTAGCATTCATTGAGAAAAATAAAAAAAAAATAATAAAAAAATCAATGATATTTCTCTCCTTTTAATTACTGGAATTACCAATGCCATCATGATATGCCTTTAAATGAGAAACATGACAAATTTTCTCTTTCCCAGGAGAAACTTCCAGAATAACTGTTACAGGAGAGAGATACTTTTTAAGGACGAAAGGTCCATTCCACAGAGGTTCCAGTTTTGCCATTTTCTGTTCACCTTTAGAACTGACAGGATGGTTTTTGCAGAGAACAAGATCTCCCACACAGAAAGTGATTTGGGAGTGAGATTTATTATAGGATTCTTTATACCTATTTCTGGCCTTTTTTAAATTAGCAATAACATGATTCAGGAAGACTTGTCTGTCACTATCGCTGAGATCATTCTCGAATAAAGATTTTGGAATGTCCCACTGATTAATTAAAGGATGCTTTAGTTCTCTGCCGAAAATTATTTTGGCAGGAGAATAACCACTGCTCTCATGAGAGGCAGTGTTCAAGGCAAAATTTAAGTCAGCAAGCATAGAGTCCCACATATGGTGAGCATTATTGCACAAAATAGCAAGTGCAGATTTTAGATTTCTATGCAATCTCTCTACCTGATTAGAACAGGGATAGTATGGAGAAACAAAAATTTGCTTAACCCCCAGTTGCAAACACATCTCCTTAATGGCATGAGATTTGAAAACTTGTGCATTATCAGAAACCAAAAATTTTGGAAAACCGAATTTTGGAAACACTCTTTGAGTGAGTATTGAAACAACCGAACCGGCCGTAGCCTTGCGAACTGGCTCAAGAAAACAAAACTTAGAAAATCCATCAATAAGAGAAAGTACATATTGGTGTCCACCTTTAGTCAGAGGTAAAGGACCCACAAAGTCAATATAAAGTCTTTCCCAAACATCAGAAGGATTGTGCGACGATAGCATGCCAGGAGGTGGAGCATTTCTGGGTTTACAAGTTTGACACAGATGGCATTTTCTGACCATGTCATAAACCTCTCTTTTCATATCCTTCCACCAAAAGTGTCTGCTAATCTTATCATAAGTTTTAGCCATGCCCAAGTGAGCAGACATACTAGAGCAGTGAAAATATTGAAAAATCATAGGCCTCAAGACCGTAGGCAAAACAGCTCTTCCTCGCTTAATTTTAGAATTCCCATAACATAATAGCTGTCCCTTCAGAAAATAGTTTTTGTCGTTCAAGGAATTATTATTAATCTGATTGAAAATATCCTTTAGAACGAGATCAGTTTCTTGGTGTTTTCGAATGTCGACAAATGACAAAGGCAATTTATGTAACACACAAGAATAAGGAACAGCTGACTCCTTATGAGTGTTAGATTCCACATCTAAATGACTATTTGTAGATGAGGATGGCTCAATGCGAGAAAGACAATCTGCGACAGAATTAGATGCTCCTCGAACATGATGCACAGTGAATTTATAAGAGGATAATTTAAGAACCATCCTGCCTAGTTTGCCCAACTGCTTAGGATGAGAGAAAAGCCATGTCAAGGCACCATTATCAGTGTACAAGTGAAATGGTTTTACTTGTAAGTAAACACTGAATTTTTGAATTCCAAAATGAATTGCGTGACACTCCAATTCATAAGAAGAAAATTTACGTTCATGTTCCAAGAGTGCCTTACTAGCGAAAGCCACAGGGACAAAATCACCATTTACTTTGTGATTCAAAACGGCACCAACCGCCAAATTACTGGCATCGACAAATAAATGAAATTCCTCGTCAAATCGAGGGAAAGATAACACTGGTGGATTGGTGAGAGCTTTCTTCAACTGGCAGAAAGCCTCATTTTCAACGGCTGTCCATTGAAAAGGAACATTTTTACGTTTCAAGCGATTCAGTGGCATAGAGATTTCAGAATACCTTGGAATAAACTTGCAGTAAAACCCACAAAGTCCAATGAATCTGGCCACTTCCTTCACATTTCTGGGAACTGGGAATTGTTCAATTGGTCTCACTCTCTCAGGATCAACTTGCAAGGTTCCATTTGTGATGAGATGGCCCAGAAAAGTGAGTGATTCCACACCAAGCTTAACCTTGTCCTCGCACACCGTCAAACCGGCACTGCGTAGTTTGTTGAGGACAGCATTAACATGAGATACATGGTCTTCAGCAGACTTGGAATAGATACACAAGTCATCAATATATGGGTAAACACATGAATATTTCAAATCGCCCAATACTTCATTAATGAGACGAGTGAATATTTGAGGAGAATTTACAAAACCAAATGGCAATCTATTATACTGGTACACTCCGAACGGCGTCACAAAAGCAGTTAATTTCTTAGAATTCTCAGATAATGGTATTTGATGAAAGGCAGAATTGAGATCAAGAACAGTAAAATATTTTGCATCAGCAAGATATTGGAATGCATGTTCAACAGAAGGTGTAGGATAACCGTCCGATTTAACAACTTTGTTCAACTTACGGTAATCAACCACTAATCTTTCAGATCCATCCTTTTTAGGCACTAGAAAAGCTGGCGAACACCAGTTTGAATTGGAAACCTCAATCACTTTCTTATCAAGTAAAGATTGGATGTGCTTCTTCATTAAATTTGCCTTTGGAGGTGACAATGAATAAGGATGGGATCGAATCGGAGTAGAATCTAGCAGTTCAATTTCGTAGGTCATAACAGATGTGACCCCCAATTCTTGAGAAATCACATCAGGATACTTTGACAATAAACCCTTCAACTTATCACACAGCGTGAATTCAGTGGACGACAGAACATGTGATTCGGATGAGTTACTAACTGGCGCCGATTTAAACGCTTCGCAATTGTCCGTAAAAGAAAAAAGAGAATTCGGGGCAATTTCAAAACTGACGTTCGCCGGACGAATAATCATCTTTGAATTACAAATGAAATCCACACCCAGTAACACGGGAAACGGGATTTTAGCTAGATAAAACACGTGGTTCCAAGAAAACTTGCCTATTTGAACCTTGAGTGAGACAGAGGAATTAATATGAAAAGGCTGCCCCGACACAGTGATTAAATCGACGTCAACATTCTTACGAATAACCTTTTTCCGGCAACATTTCAGAGAAGCAAAGAAATCTTCATCACACAGTGAAACTGAACACCCAGTGTCAATTAAAGCCTGGCATGGCATAGAATGAAGATTAATAGATAATATTGGCAATCGAGTCGAACACTTGTCACGGACGCTCATCAAACTCACGGCAGGCTGAGTAAAGCGTCGTCTTTTGCGACACTCGTTCACTTTGTGGCCAGGTTTATGACAGTAAGAACAATTAATAGGAAAAGAAACTTCCCTAGGCGCACTGGAAGAGGCAACAGAAGACGGATTCCTAGAGATACGATGGAAAGTGTTGGAATATTCAGCACAGTCCATTAAATGTTTAGAAGCCTGCGTGATAACAGAGTCCAATTCTACAAATGTGTTAGGCTGATTTGAGAACATAATTGCAGATTTTGTTAAAGGATTTAACCCTTGAATAATGAGTCGCACAATAGAAGACTCGGAATACTGCAAACCCAGCACCTGAGTGGCATTACGCACAGAACACACGAAATCGTGGGGCGTTTCGCGAGGGAACTGAAATCTTTTAACTTTCGTAGTGATCAAACGATCAAACTCTCTGTCACTAACAATTCTAGCCCAAACTTTTTCTGTGATTTGAGACCATGCGAGATTCAAGTTTAACATAGACAACCAAAAATGACGAGAGCTGGCAGGTAGTTTAGATACTACAAGGTACAATAACGTTGACAGAGGAACCAAGGACAAAGAAACGATTTCATTAACTTTTAACATGAAATTAAACCAATTCTCACTGTTTGACACTTCAAATGGCGGAAAATCACTGAGTAATTGTTTGACAATCACTAACCCTTCAGAAACTGGCAATGTCTGAGAAGCAGACATTTCGTGAGAGACGTGAAAATCACTGCTTTCCTCGTGCGTTGGGCGAGGTGGAACCACTTCTAAAGAAGATTCCCGTTCATTATTAGAAACTTCACTTCCTACGGACACATTAGCCGTACCCCTGGCCTTACGATCCTCGCCCGTGGTTAAATAAGTTTTTTCGTACGGGTTGTCAGTATTACCTCCAGGCATTTTGAGAAGTGAAGTGACGACAACGAGAAAAAGAGAGAGAAAGAGCGAGATTTAAAACTATCTATCTCTGCTGGAAGAGTCCAATCACCAAAAATAGTGCGAGAATAACGAGCTGCTATCCAAATTATCAAGAACATTACGAGCATTACGAACATTAATGTCAAATGGCATATGACCACGAGGAAAAGTCGGCAACACTAGTCACGTAATCCCACACGAACCAAAAAGCACTTAATGGAACATAAAATAACTCACTTTTAAGAGAAGAAACAACCAGAAACTGCAAAAAGTGGAGAAATAGTGGAGAAATGTCACCATTGTCCAGCACTCGGGAGACCTCGACGAAAGGACAGGAAATCGAACCACGCTCTGCTACCAAAATGTGACGTTACGTCGTAAAATCTGGTTGATTTTTCACGTAAGTCCAGACAAGGGAAATACTCCAACCGTCGGTCACATGCTGGATCAGGGTAAGACTCCACAAACAGAAAAACAGCTCACAAGAAAAAGGTAGCCAAAAACAATTTACGAGTTATTACCGTACGATATCTATTCAAAGTAGAGTATTCAAAAAATCAGAAGTATTACAGAAAACAATGATAGTAAATTCATGATCCCAAAGGAAACATTACCAGCAGAAAATTGCTCTAAAAATCTCATGGCTCACAAGACATGTGACTCCCAGCAGGTCTCGACCAGAAAGAGGGCTTGCCTATGCAAGGCGAGACAGCATTTGAGGGGAGGGCTTCTTCCAGGGAGTGGAGGGGTAGCCAGGCGAATTCAACAACCGCCCACTGATGCGTCACTGCCCCTGCAGAAACGGCCGCTCCACAAAACACCATTCCCTGGTTTTGAGACAACAGCCAGCACCCAGAATTTTCCCCTCAACTTCTGGGTTGAGACATCAGAGGAATCGTTCATTGGAACACATGGAGGGGAAGGAGATACTGGGGTGAGGTGTTGGAGGGAGAGAGAGTTTGTGATAGGACAATGGTAAAACTTCTCACTCCAAGTGCAATACTAAGGCCTTAGCACCGATTTCCCCTTGCTTGCCAAGGAGAAGTATTTCTCCGCAGTAGTCCTATATAAGTCTTGCATTGCAGGTAGGTTGGTTCGGGGTTGGTTCGGGGTTGTTTCGGGGCTGTTTCAGAGGCTGATTCCAGAGGCTGAGTTTCCAGAGGCAGGGTTTTCAGAGACAGGATTTTCCAGAGACAGGATTTTGCAGAGACAGGATTTTGCTACAGGCCTTTTGCGCGAAAAATCCTTTGCGCGAAAAAACCTTAGCGCGAAAAGTTCTTGGCGGGAGAAGTTCTGCGGATAAGTTCGGAGGAAGTTCGAGGAAGTTCGAAGGAATTTCTGGGGGGGGGGGGTACCAGAAATTTTTGGGGGGGGGGACACTAAAAAATGCCACATAGTTATGATTCTTACACGATGCAGTGCTTTTCTTCTGAGAGGAAGAAAATATGAAATATCGCGTGGAATTTAAATTCAAACAATGTGTCCAGTGTTACTGCTGAGATAAAAAAAATGCGAATTAATGCTTATAGGTTATGATTCTTACACGATGCAATGCTTTTCTTCTGAGAGGAAGAAAATATGAAAGAACGCGTAGAATTTGAAATTCAAACACTGTGTCCAGTGTTACTGCTGAGATAAAAAAGATGCGAATTAATGCTTATAGTTTATGATTTTACACGATGCAGTGCTTTTCTTCTGTGAGGAAGGAAAATTTAAGTAACGCGTAGAATTTGAAATTCAAACACTGTGTCCATTGTTACTGCTGAGATAAAAAAATGCGAAATAATGCTTATAGTTTATGATTCTTACACGATGCAGTGCTTTTCTTCTGAGAGGAAGGAAATATGAAATAACGCGTGGAATTTGAAATTCAAACACACTGTCCAGTGTTACTGCTGAGATAAAAAAAATGCGAATGAATGCTTATAATTTAAAATTATTCGCAATGCGAAGTTTTTCTGTTGAGATGAAGAAAATATGAAACAACGCGCAGAATTTAAAATTAAAACAGTGAGCCCAGTGTTACTGCTGAGATAAAAAAATGCGAATTAATTCTTATGGTTTATGATTCTTACACGATGCAGTGCTTCTCTTCTGAGAGGAAGAAAATATGAAGTAACGCGTAGAATTTGAAATTGAAAGACTGTGTCCAGTGTTACTGCTGAGATAAAAAAATGCGAATTAATCCTTATAGTTTATGATTTTTACACGAAGCAGTGCTTCTCTACTGAGAGGAAGAAAATATGGAATAACGCGTAGAATTTGAAATTCAAACACTGTGTTCAGTGTACTTGCTGAGATAAAAAAAATGCGAATTAATGCTTATAGTTTATGATTCTAACACGATGCAGTCCTTTTCTTCTGAGAGGAAGGAAATATGAAATAACGCGTAGAATTTAAATTCAAACACTGTGTCCAGTGTTACTGCTGAGATAAAAAAATGCGAATTAATGCTTATAGTTTATGATTCTTACACGATGCAGTGCTTTTCTTCTGAGAGGAAGAAAATATGAAATAACGCGTAGAATTTGAAATTCAAACACTGTGTCCAGTGTTACTGCTGAGATAAAAAAAATGCGAATTAATGCTTATGGTTTATGATTCTTACACGATGCAGTGCTTTTCTTCTGAGAGGAAGAAAATATGAAATAACGCGTAGAATTTGAAATTCAAACACTGTGTCCAGTGTTACTGCTGAGATAAAAAAAATGCGATTTAATGCTTATGGTTTATGATTCTAACACGATGCAGTGCTTTTTCTGAGAGGAAGGAAATATGAAATAACGCGTAGAATTTGAAATTCAAGCACTGTGTCCACTGTTACTGCTGAAATAAAAAAAAATGCGAATTAATATTTATAGTTTATGATTCTTACACGATGCAGTGTTTTCTTCTGAGAGGAAGAAAATATGAAATAAGGCGTAGAATTTGAAATTCAAACACTGTGTCCAGTGTTACTGCTGAGATAAATAAAATGCGAATTAATGCTTATAGTTTATGATTCTTAAACGATGCAATGCTTTTCTTCTGAGAGGAAGGAAATATGAAATAACGCGTAGAATTTGAAATTCAAACACTGTGTCCAGTGTTACTGCTGAGATAAAAAAAATGCAAATTAATGCTTATAGTTTATGATTCTTACACGATGCAGTGCTTTCCTTCTGAGAGGAAGGAAATATGAAATAACGCGTTGAAATTGAAATTCAAACACTGTGTCCAGTGTTACTGCTGAGATAAAAAAAAATGCGAATTAATGCTTATGGTTTATGATTCTTACACGATGCAGTGCTTTTCTTCTGAGAGGAAGGAAATATGAAATAACGCGTAGAATTTGAAATTCAAATCCTTGTCTAGTGTTACTGCTGAGATAAAAAAAATGCGAATTAATGCTTATGGTTTATGATTCTTACACGATGCAGTGCTTTTCTTCTGAGAGGAAGAAAAATTGAAATAACGCGTAGAATTTGAAATTCAAACACTGTGTCCAGTCTTACTGCTGAGATAAAAAAATGCGAATTAATGCTTATAGTTTATGATTCTTACACGATGCAGTGCTTTTCTTCTGAGAGGAAGGAAATATGAAATAACGCGTGGAATTTGAAATTCAAACACCGTGTCTAGTGTTACTGCTGAGATAAAAAAGATGCGAATTAATGCTTATAGTTTATGATTTTTACACGATGCAGTGCTTTTTTCTGATAGAAAGGAAATATGAAATAACGCGTAGAATTTGAAATTCAAACACTGTGTCTAGTGATACTGCTGAGATAAAAAAAATGAGAATTATTGCTTATAGTTTATGATTCTTACACGATGCAGTGCTTTTCTTCTGAGAGGAAGGAAATATGAAATAACGCGTAAAATATGAAAATCAAACACTGTGTCCAGTGTTACTTCTGAGATTAAAAAAATGCGAATAATGCTTATTATTTAAATTTTTCTAAAATGCAAAGTTTTTCTGCTGAGATGAGGAAAATATGAACTCACGCGTAGAATTTAAAATTAAAACAGAACGAACTGTTTCACTCCTGAGTTTAAAAAATGCGAATTAATGCTTTTAGATTAAAAATCTTGCATGATTCAAATTTTTTCTGATATGAAGAAAATATGAAATAACACTTAGAATTTAAAATTATAACACAGCTAACAATTTCACTGCTAAAAAAAAAGCGAATTAATGCTTAAAATTAAAAATTTTTATACTGTACAGACTTTTTCCGCTTAAAGGAGGAAAACATGAAATAACGGGTAGAATTGAAAATTAAAACATTCCGTAGGGTTTCACTGTTGAGATAAAAAAACTGGAATTAATAATTATACTTTAAAATTGTTACACGATACAAAGTTTTTCTGCTGAGAGGAAGAATAATTGAAATAAAGCGTAGAATTTAAAATTATAACACATGGAATAATTTTACTGCTGAGATAAAAAATGCGAATTAATGCTTACACTTTAAAATTCTTACCCGTTACAAAGTTTTTCTACTGAAGTTAGTAAAATATGAAATAACGCTTAGAATATAAAATTATAACACAGCGAACAGTTTCACTGCTGAGAATAAAGTGAGAATTAATGCTTATAATTTAATATTTATATACAATGCAAAGGTTTTTCTGCTGAGATAAGGAAAATACGAAATAACGCGTTGAATTTAAAATTAAAACAGAGAGATTAGTTTCACTGCTGAGATAAACAAAATAATTGCTTTAAATAAAAATTATCACACAATTTATTATTAATTAATTATTTATTAAAAATGATTTATTTATTTATTAAAAATTAATGAATTAAAAATTAAAACAGGGCGAACAGTTTCACTGCTATGATAAAAAATGCGAATTAATGCTTAAAATTTAAAATTCTTTCGCGAAACTTAATTTTTCTGTTGAGAGGAAGACAATATGAAATATCGCGCGGAATTTAAAAATTAAAAAACAACGAACGTTTTCGTTTCTGAGGTAAGGAAAAGCGAATTAATGGACAGAACTTAAAATTCTTACGCGAAACAAAGTATTTCTGCTGAGAGGAAGAAAATACGAAATAACGCGTATTTTTAAAATTAAAACACAGGGAAACAGAGCAAATAGTTTCACTGCTAAGATAAAAAAAGCGAATTAATGCTTATCATTATATATACTTACACAATGCAAAGTTTTTTTGCTGAGATGAGGAAAATATGAAATAACGCGTAGAATTTAAAATTAAAACAGGGCGAACAGTTTCACTGCTGACATAAATAAATGAAAATTAATGCTTATTATTTAAAATTCTTACACAATGCAAATGGTTTCTGCTGGGAGGAGGAAAATATGAAATAACGCGTAGAATTTAAAATTAAAGCACAGCGAACAGTTTCACTGCTGAGATAAGGAAATGTGAATTAATGCTTATAGTTTAAATTTCTTACAAGATACAAAGTCTTTCTGCAGAGATGAAGAGTATATTAAAAACGCGTACAATTAAAAATTAAAAATTAGCGAGTAGTTTCACTGCTGAGATTAAAAATAATGCGAATTAATGCTTATTATTTAAAATTTGTACACTGTACAATGTTTTCTGCATAGATGAAGAAAACATGAAATAACGCGAAGAATTGAAAACTAAAAAATTCCGAAGGGTTTTACTGTTCAGATAAAAAAATGCGACTTAATGCTTATAGTTTATATTTTTACAGGATACAAAGTCTTTCTGCTGAGTTGAGTAAAATATGAAATAAAGCGTAGAATTTAAAATTGAAACACGGCGAAGAGTTTCACTGCTGTGATAAAGAAATGCGAAATTATTTTTATTATTTAAACTTCTTACACGATGCAAAGTTTTCTGCTGAGGTGAAGAAAATATTAAATAACGTGTAGAATTTTAAATTATGACACTGCGAACTGTTTCACCTTAGAGATAAAAAAGTGTGATTTGATATATATTATTTAAAATTCATACCCAATGTTAATTTTTCCTGCTGAGAGGAAGAAAATATGGAATAAAGCGTAGAATTAAAAATTAAAACACAGCGAACAGTTTCACTGCTGAGAGAGATAAAAATGCGAATATAGTTTTAAGTTTAAAATTCTTACACGATACAAAGTTTCTCTGATGACATGAAGAATATATGAAAAAACGCGTAGAATATAACATTAAAAATTAGCGAGTGGTTTCACTGCTGAGAAAAAAATTGCGAATTAATATTTTTAGTTTTAAATTCTTACACGATACAAAGTTTTTCTGCTGTGATGAGTAAAACATGTAATAACGCGTAGAATTTAAAATTAGAACACAGGGGACGTTTTTACTTCTGAGATAAGAAATTGCGAATTAATGCACAAAACTTAAAATTCTTACTCGATGCTAAGTCTTTCTGCTAAGAGTAAGAAAATACGAAATAATCCGTATTTTTTTAAATTAATACACAGCGAAAAGTTTCACTTCTAACATAAAAAATGCGATTTATTGCTTACACTTTAAAATTCTTACACAATGGAATGTTTTTTCTGAGAGGAAGAAAATATCAAATAACGCGTAGAATTTGAGATTAAAACACAACGAACAGCATCACTGCTGAGATAAAAAAAATGCGAAAATATGATTCTATATTAAAATCCTTATACGATTTAAGTTTTCCTGCTGAGATGAAGAAAATATGAAAGAACGCGTAGAGTTAAAAAATAAAAATTAGCGAAGTGGAGATAAAAAAATGCGAATTAATATTGATAATTTAATATTCTTACACTGTGCGCAGTTTTACTGCTGAGATGAAGGAAATATGAAATAACGCGTAGAATTTAAAATTAAAACACAGCGAACAGTTTCACTGCTGTGATAAAAAATTTCGATTTAATGCTTAAAATTTAAAATTCTTACACAATGCAAAGTTTTCTGCTGAGATGAAGAAAATATTAAATAACGTGTTGAATTTAAAATTATGAGACTGCGAACTTTTTCACTTTTGAGATAAAAAAGTGCGGATATAATATAAAATTCTTACCCAATGTAAAGTTTTTCTGCTGAGAGGAGGAAAATATCAAATAACACGTTGAATTTAAAATTTAAACACAGCGAACAGTAACACTGCTGAAAAAGAAAAATTCGAATAATGCTTATAGTTTAAAATTTTTACACGATTCAAATTTTTTCTGATGAGACGAAGAATATATGAAAAAAACGTGTAAAATTTAAAATTAAAAATTACCGAGAATTTTCACTGCTGAGATAAAAAAATGCGAATTAATGCACAAAAATTAAAATTCTTACTTCTGCTGAGAGGAAGAAAATATGAAATGACGCTTAGAATTTAAAATTAAAACACAGCGAACAGTTTCACTGCAGAGATAAAGAAATGCAAATTAATGCTTAGAATTTAAAATTCTTACAGGATACAAAGTTTTTTGATGAGAATATATGAAAAAACGCGTAGAATTAAAAATTAGCGAGTAGTTTCATTGCTGATTTAAAAAAATGAGAATTAATATTTATAGTTTAAAATTCTTACACGATACTAAGTTTTTCTGCTGAAAGGATTAAAATATGAAATAAGGCGTAGAGTTTAAAATTAAATAACAGCGAACAGTTTAACTGCATAGATAAGGAAATGCAATTTAATGCTTAAAATTTGAAATGCTTACATAATGGAATGTTGTTCTGCTGGGAGGAAGAAATATGAAATAACACATGGATTTTATAGTTATTACACAATGAGCACTTTCACTACTGAGATAAAATAATTCGTATTAATGTTTATAATCTAAACTTCTTTCTCAATATAAATATAAGTTTTCTGCTGTAATGAAGAAAATATTAAATAACGTGTTGAAATTAAAATTATAACACAGCGAACTCTTTCACTTTTGAGTAAAAAAAATGTGAATATATGTTTATAATTTAATATTCTTACACAATGCCAGGTCTCATTGCTAAGATGAAGAAAATATGAAATAACGCGTAGAATTTAAAACAATGAACAGAACAAACAAAAATAACACAATGAACAGCTTCACTGCTGAGATAAGGACATGTGAATTAATGCTTATAGTTTAAAATTCTTACACGATACAAAGTTTTTCATCTGAGAGAAAAAAAAATATGTAATAACGCGTGGAATTTAAAATCCTAACACAGCGAACAGTTTCACTGCTTAGATAAAAAAATGCTAATTAAAACTTATAATTTAAAATTCTTACACAATGCAATGTTTTTCTCCTGAGATACAGAATGTGAAACAACGCGTTGAATATATAAATATAACACAGTGAACTGTTTTACTGATGAGATAAAGAAAAATGCGAATCAATTCTTATAAGCCTGGTTACACGGTACATGAGAATGCGAAAGAATGGAACACAAGAAAAGGAGATGGGTAAAAGGAAGGATCAGATGGAAAGGCGCTGAATGTATGAACCGCGAGAATTGTCCAAGATTGAGATCCAAATGATCGTTGAAAGGTCATAATAAAGCATGTGATAGGCCAAAAAATAAGTTTCAAGTACTATTTACGCTGTATTTACTCAAGTTCCTGTTTTTGAATCGGGACCGACTGCAAAACGAGTCGAAATTTTAGGTGTTGCGTTGACATGCAGCGAACGTTATGGGCATCGCAGTAATAAATATTGAATTTACCTTGCCAAAAGCCTCATATTTCTCGTATATTCCTGTAGCGTACGCCGATTCACAGGAGAAGGATGGAGAGAAATCACAACACACTCGCTTTCAAGTCTAAAGTTCAACTGCCTTTATTATGTCCTGTTTATTATATCACAAGGCTTAAGGGCACGAGAAATTTTGAAAATTTGCTTTTATTATGGAACACTACTATCCAACAAAATTTTAACGATATCGGCGAAAGACACTTCGTGAATATTCCTTGTTAGGGGCTCCTTGTGACGAGAGGCTGGCCGTCCATTACATTCCTTATTTTTCACCGTGGTTTAATCGTAATCAGTATTTATTCTCGTAAACAGCCACTTTCCTTATAATTTGATCCTACAATGGGTACAATGATAGGTACATTTATAGAGTTGTTTACAAAGTGAAATAAGTAACTTTATAAAATCCTGCGGTAACCCTGATATAAGAGTGTACTTACGTTGAGGATATCCCGTTGACAATATAGATAATGTATTTGACTCCATTCTGTGAATCATCAACCACTTATTCCTATTGTTTTTGTCCCTTCGAACAGAAGCAAAAAACTTCTCAGGCGAGTAAATAGAGGCACTAGACGTCGGGGCACTTTATATGGTTTTATGGGATACACGATTTATATGGTTTTCACACGTTTTTCTATTGAAGATCCATGCTGCAATGTACTTACTACATTAAGAAATGATGTAGGTGTGTAACGTAGATCACAATCTGCAATCAACTTATTTTAATTTAATCTTTCCAAATCCCCCCAAACAATCGCCTTTATTTATTTCAACAACGCCTTGGCAACCCTATATATTCACAATCCGAAGTTTGACGTTAAAGCATCAATTATATTTGCCGGTAAATTTTTACAAGAGGTACAATCCGGATTTCGCCTTCAAACCTTCACTTTCCTGTAGTATTTGTGCCTCCTGATTAACGTGGTGACATTCATTCCTGGCGGAAATTAATAGTTTTCGAGATATTTTAACTTTTATGGATAGCGATTTTCGGGTTCTGCGCATGCGCGGCCATATTGGAATGGCGGTAAAGGCGGTAAATGAGTTTCACGGGACATGTTTGAAATTGTAAACAAGAGAAAAATATCCCTAGTGATGGTCCAATACATAACAAAGTGGGAGGTAGAAGTGGATAAATCACTTTGTGGGCACATGTACGGGCTGGTCAACTAGAAAAAAATATACTTCGAGCTGGTCCAGTTGGTAAAGTGGGTAAATCACTTTCTGGGCACATGTACGGGCTGGTCAAATAGAAAAAAATATCCTTCGAGCTGGTCCAGTTGGTAAAGTGGGTAAATCACTTTCCGGGCATTTGTACGAGTTGGTCAACTAGAAAAAAATATCCTTCGAGCTGGTCCAGTTGTTAAAGTGGGTAAATCACTTTCCGGGCACATGTACGAGTTGGTCAACTAGAAAAAAATATCCTTCGAGCTGGTCCAGTTGGTAGGGTGGGAGGTAGAAGTGGGTAAAATGTGCTTACCTTTCAGTGTTTATGGATAGAGTGAAATTTTAAACGTGGCGGCATGCTCATGTTTGCGCATGCGTAGAAGGTGAAGTGCGTAAAGTAAAGGGTGAGGAAGTGAAGATCGTAAATGGCGGCGCATGCGCAGTACCCGAAAATCGCTATCCATAAAAGTTAAAATATCTCGAAAACTATTAATTTCCGCCACGAATTAATGTCACCACGTTAATCAGGAGGCAAAAATACTTCAGGAAAGTGAAGGTTTAAATGCGAAATCCGGATTGTACCTCTTGTAAAATAATACCAACAAGACGAATGAATAGAAATATTTCTGCTGTATTTTTAAAAGTTGTGAAAATATTAAACTGATACTAATAAGCATTGTGTGAATTTGTGTTTAAAATATATTACGAGTTATCTGGTTAAAATCCAACCATAATTATGGTTATTACGAGCAGCGGCTGTGTTATTCAAAAATAAAGCATTACGAATGAATAGAACTATTTCTAGTGTATTTTTTAAAGTTGTAAAAATATTTTACTGATACTTATAGGCCTTGTGTGAATTTATGTTTAAAATATTATAATAGTTATCTGGTTATAATCCGACCATTAATATGATTTTTACCGGCAGTGGATGGGTTATTGAAAAAAAACAAATACGAATGAATGGAACTGTTTCTGCTGTATATTAAAAAGTTGTGAATACATATTTTACAGATACTTATAGGCATTGTGTGATTTTGTGTTTAAAATATTTTAAGAGTTATCTTGATAAAATCCGACCATAATTATGGTTTTTACGAGCAGCGGCTGGGTTATTGAAAAATAAAACAATACGAATAAATGGAATTATTTCTGCTGGGTTTTTGAAAGTTGTGAATATTTTTTACTGATACATATAGGCAATGTGTGAATTTGTGTTTAAAATATTATGAGAGTTATCCGGTTTAAATCCTACCATAATTATGGTTTCTACGAGCAGTAGATTTGTTATTGAAAAATAAAACAATCCGTATGAATAGAAATATTTCTGCTGCATTTTTTAAATTATTGAAGATATTTTACTGATACATATACGCATTGTGTGAGTTGATGTTTGAAATATTTTAAGAGTTATCTGGTTAAAATCCGACCATAATTATGGTTTTTACGAGCAATGGCTTGGTTATTGAAAAATAAAACAATACAATGGAGTGGAATAATTTCGAGTGTATTTCTGAAAGTTGTGAAAATACTTTACTAATACTGATAGGCATTGTGTGAATTTGTTTTTTTTATATTTTAGTAAAATATTTTCACAACTTTCAAAAATACAGCAGAATTAATTCCATTCATTCATATTGTTTTTTTTTAATAACACAGCCACTGCTAGTAAAAACCGTAATTATTATCGGATTTTAACCAGATAACTCTTAAAATGTTTTAAACACATATTCACACAATGCCTATAAGTGTCAGTAAAATATTTTCACAACTTTCAAAAAAAACAGCAGAAATATATCCATTCATTCGTTTTGTTTTATTTTCGAATAACAAAGACACTACTCGTAATAACCATAATTATGGTCGGATTTTAACCAGATAACTCTTAAAATATTTTAAACACAAATTCACACACGGCCTATTCGAGAATCCAGACAAGGGAGACGCCAACTATCGGCCGAATTCGAAAGTAGAGCTTCGAGGGAACCATAGGTGGCTAGGCATTTACCGCAGGAATCCACGTTGATCAAGCATTGGTATTATTCGGTATTCTCTGATTTCTGTAGTTATTTTGTTGACATGAAGCTATCATTACGTCCAATATATTTTATCCATTTATATTGTGTTTGAGGCTTTAAGTTGGTTTTCATTGCTACAATTCGTCACTCAACTGTGACGTTGGTAATATAGAAACCAAGTTGCGAAATCATAGGCATTGTAGGGTATATTCAGTTTTCTCTAGATAAATTGTTAGTGTTAAGCTTCGATAACTTCGTAAGTAATGTATTTTATGCATTTATATATACATGTGTGTGAGGTATTTTAATTGATTTTGATCACTGCAATTCATCATTCCCCTTGACGGTAAACCCCGACGCGACGTGAGAAACCACGTTGAGAAATTTATGGCATTGTTGGGTATATTGAGTTTTCTCTAATTACACTGGACGGCAAAAACAATTTTTTTGAACCCTGATACCATTACCGCTAATTATTATGCAAAATGACCTCCTGAATCCGAACATGACATCCGCTTTCCTCCATCACCCACCATTTTCAGGGGAAATCCCCCACTCTAATTTTCATCACTTTGATGTGTCTTGGAGGAATGAAAAGGATTATATTAGAATTTATATTTCTTATTAGGTTTTTTAGAGGTGAAAAGTTCTAAAACATGATAATTAATGGTAAGGTTGTAGATTTGGGGGGATGGGTTTCCGTTAATGATTTAAAAAATCCATTAAAATAATCAACCTTTCCTTTTTTCGGAATTTTTTCACTTATTTTCTTCATTTTTCAGCTCCCATTTTATTTTATCATACCCCAAATATCCTACAATGATGGAAAAATATATATATCAACAGATTATATCAGCAATAATAAAAATATTTAGGTACACGGCATAGAAAAAATAATGAAAATGTGTGCCAACAGTTGAGAAGGTACGCTACCATGCTGGCGCCCTCAATACCACACGCGCATCAGCAAAGAGAAAAATAACCAGTGTGAAGTGAGGTAGAAGTTTCTCATGCAAAAACAGCAGTAGGCCTAATATATCAACATGCCCGCATTCAGTTTCCCTGAAAATCTCCTCACAAATTTGGTGATGTCTTCATGGAACCATTCCCTGTGTCTATCTGAAACTGCTCCTAAATATTCTATGAAAAGATCCAGGTGTGAATGAAGGAAATTCATTTTTAGTGACACCTTAAACCCCATGGCCTAATACGTTGACAGCAATTCACACGTATCTCAGCTCATTCTCACAGCTAACACACGTTTCAGAATCCAAGCCAAGCTCGATTTTATTTATAATTCAGGTGTTTCATGTACGTAGAATCTTTGAAAAGTTTCCTAATCTGGGGGTCCACGAGTTCCTTCCTTGGTTTTAGCCTCACCAATTGTAAGACGAGGAAATTAAGTTTGAAATTGAAATTCAGCTCCTGTCTCTTCGATTGCCTTCACAAAGTATTTCATCTGTCTTAATTTGATGTGCAATGGTGGCAAGTGAATATTTTCTGTCGAAACCAGGGAAACATAAGCAACATTTTTTAACCAAGAGTAAACCTTTCTCGCAGAGACCAATTCCGTACTATTAATGTTTTTCACGGGCGCGGCTGTTGTATTCACAAAGAAAGCAGCAGTATTTCGTGAAGCCTGATTGCAGTGCCGTGAGCAGAGCGTCAACTTTCAGATCAGCGCAAACTTGCCAATTATAATCACGATAGTCAATATTTTCAAGGATTCGGCTAATATTTCCGTACGTCTCCTTCATAACAGCAGAGTATGCAGACAGGACAGAAGGACACTCATTCCCATTGGCCAACATGACCACTTTAAAGCTTGTCTATGACGAATCCATAAGCCGTCTCCATTTTTCTGGGTCACATGGCATCATCAGTTCTATCAACAATGCATATTATTACAGAAAAAACCAAGCCTTCACCTTCCATTAAAAGTAATTTCAGTGCTGACTGTCAAGCCCCATATGAAAAAAATTTTATGTCCTTTTATAAGAGATTGCTATTCATTTACGGTAGCTATGTGCCATATGCTACAGTGGTTTGACCACGTATTTGGTTAAATTACTGTAACAAGTGGTGCAACTTGGAGCTTAATCCTAGCCCTGTCCGCCAACTTGGCAGCCAAAGTAAAATTTATAAGCAGTTTTAAAAATTAAAAGAAGAAGTTATTGTTGCGATGTTTAAGTCGATTCACCGCAAACATAGCAGAAGGGATGAGGATGATTTTTACACATGGTAACATAATTACATATTTAATCACGGTAATGATCACAACTCAAGCCCACATACTGACACTCACTTGGAAAAAGCCGGAGTGAAACAACTTCTACTGCAATCCTTGTGCAGGCTTTCGCGGTGTGGTGAGGATTCAGCGTGGAGGTTTTCGGGGTTATTACCGCGTAGATTCTGTAGATTGATTTGCGATCAAATTTCTCTGCAGAGATGAATCTATGCGGTAGTAACCCCGAAAACCTCCATCCTGAATTTCTACTGTTTTGCACAATTTTAACTACTTGGAAAAAAGGATCATCCTCGTCCAACTCTATTCTTAAGGAGAAAGAATGCTTTTTAACTGAAATGAGAATATAAAATCTTAATCTTATATTTTTCGTGGAA
Organism: Ischnura elegans; assembly: GCF_921293095.1. NCBI lineage: Eukaryota > Metazoa > Arthropoda > Insecta > Odonata > Coenagrionidae > Ischnura > Ischnura elegans. The sequence goes on from NW_025791681.1 coordinate 38,477, forward strand.
TAAGGAAGTATTACTTTTCCTTTTTAGCTGCGAAAGCTAAGAGAATTGCCGTCCAAGGATGAGCGGGCGAGGCATTGCGAGGGCCAGCGTAGTAAAGTGAATCTTCCGAGGTATTTCTACAAATTTTAATCATTGTTGCTGTTCTATGCAGCACAATATTTTTATTATTACTGCTGTTTCTTGTTTTTATGGATATTTTTATCATTCGGTGAAGGAAGACGTGAAATGGGAGCTGGAAACTTTTCAAAATACGCGAAAATTTGCGAAAAAATGGCAAAATTGATAATTCTTAATGCGTTTTTGCACAATTTTCGGAGACTTATTCCCCCCAAATCTACCTCCTTACCATATATATATTTTAGAATTTAGCACCCCTCAAAACCCTTAGAAAAAATTTAAATGCTAAAATAATCGTTTTAATTCCTCCAAATGACTGAAAAGTGATAAAAATTGGAGGGGGAAGCTCCCCCGAAAATGGTGGGTGGTGGGGAAAAACGGAGTTCATATTCGGATTTAGGAGGCCATTTTACAGAAGAAGCGGCAGGAATGGTGTCAGGGCCGATAATCAGGGCCGTGTCAGGGCCGTCCAGTGTTATTTTGTTAGTATTGTGATAACGTTGTAAGTAATATAAGTTATGCATTACCAATAGCCAATACTTTCAATTCACCGCCTTGCTGGCTAAACAAGTCCCGCATTTAAAATACACTCTCCCTGCGTGGCACAGCCGCTATTCGTTGTTGCCCCTAGGTATCTATATACCTCTTCATAACCAAGAAAAATCTTCCTCGACATATTTCAATTGATACAGCGGGATGCCTCGACGATACTTCATACCACAGAGTTGTGCTCCTACTACGCCTGTGCTATTGTCAGAACACTAACCTCGCTGCGTCGGCCATATTGTCAGCGCCTGCAGCGCCGCCATCGGTGATTTGAGTCTCGAATAAGTATCAGTAATATATTTTGACAACATTCAATAATACAGCAGAAATAATTCCATTCATTCGTATTGTTTATCTTTGAATAAAACAGCCACTGCTAGTAAAAACCATAATTATGGTCCGATTGTAAACCGATAACTCTTAAAATATTTTATACACAAATTCGAACAAACCCTATAAGTTTCAGTAAAATATTTTCACAATTTTCAAAAATACAGCAGAAATAATTCCATTCATTCATATTGTTTTTTTTTTGAATAACCAAGCCCCTGCTATTAAAAACCGTAATTACTATCGGATTTTAACCAGATAACTCTTAAAATATTTCACACACATATTCACACAATGCCTATAAGTGTCAGTAAAATATTTTCATAACTTTAAAAATACAGCAGAATTAATTCCATTCATTCATATTGTTTTTTTTAATAACCCAGCCACTGCTAGTAAAAACCGTAATTATTATCGGATTTTAACCACACAACTCTTAAAAATTTTAAACACATATTCACACAATGCCTATACGTATCAGTAAAATATTTTTACAACTTTAAAAAATACACTAGAAATAATTCCATTAATTCGTATTGCTTTATTTTTGAATAATCAAGCCACTGCTCGTATAAACCATAATTATGGTCGGTTTTCATTGAATGACCCTTAAAATATTTTAAATACAAATTCAAACAATGCTTATAAGTATCAGTAAAATATATTCACAACTTACAAAAAAACCGCAGAAATATTTCCATATATTCGTCTTCTTTATTTTTGAACAACCAAGCCACTACTCGTAAAAACCATAGTTATAGTCGGATTTTTACCAGATAACTCTTAAATTATTTTAAACATATATTCACACAACGCCTATAAGTGTCAGTAAAATATTTTCACAACTTTCAAAAATACAGCAGAAATAATTCCATTCATTTATATTGTTTTTTTTTAATAACCCATCCACTCCTAGTAAAAACCGTAATTATTATCGGATTTTAAGAAAATAACTGTTAAAATATTTTAAACACATATTCACACAATGCCTATAAGTGTCAGTAAAATATTTTCAAAACATTCAAAAAAACAGCAGAAATATATCCATTCATTCGTCTTGTTTTATTTTCGAATAACCCAGCCATTACTCGTAAAAACCATTATTATGGTCGGATTTTAACCACATCACTCTTAAAATATTTTAAAAACAAATTGGATTAATCCCTAGAAGGTTCAGTAAAATATTTTCACAACTTTCAAAAACACACTTGAAATAATTCCATTCATTCGTATTGTTTTATTTTTGAATAATAAAGCCACTGCTACTAAAAACCGTAATTTTTATCGGATTTTAACCACACAACTGTTAAAATATTTTAAACACAAATTCAAACACGGCTTATAAGTATCAGTAATATATTTTCACAACTTTCAAAAATACAGCAGAAATAATTCCATTCATTCGTATTGTTTTATCTTTGAATAACACAGCCACTGCTAGTAAAAACCATATTTATGGTCCGATTATAAACAGATAACTCTTAAAATATTTCAAACACAAATTTGAACAAACCCTTTAAGTTTCAGTAAAGTATTTTCATATCTTTCAAAAATTAAGCAGAAATAATTCCATTCATTCATACTATTTTTTTTAATAACCAAGCCATTGCTAGTAAAAACCGTAATTATCATTGGATTTTAACCACATAACTCTTAAAATATTTTAAACACATATTCAAAGTGTCAGTAAAATATTTTCACAACTTTCAAAAATATACTAGAAATAATTCAATTCATTCTTATTGCTTTATTTTTGAATAACCAAGCCAATGCTCGTAAAAACCATAACTATGGTCGGATTTTAATCGGCTGACTCTTAAAATTTTTAAATACAAATTCACACAATGCTTATAAGTATCAGGATAATATATTCACAAATACAGTAGAAATATTTCCATATATTCGTCTTGTTTTATTTTTGAATAACCAAGCCACTGCTCGTAAAAACCATAATTATCGTCCAATTTTAAACAAATAACTCTTATAATATTTCACACACAAATTCAAACAAACCCTATAAGTAACAGTAAAATATTTTCATACTTTTCAAAAATACAGCAGAAATAATTGCATGTATTCATATTGTTTTTTTTAATAACCCAGCCACTGCTAGTGAAAACCGTTATTATTATCGAATTTTAACCAGATAACTCTTAAAATATTTTAATCACATATTCACACAATGCCTATAAGTGTCAGTAAAATATTTTCACAACATTCAAAGAAACTTCAGAAATATATCCATTCATTCGTCTCGTTTTATTTTCGAATAACCCAGCCACTACTCGTAAAAACCATAATTATGGTCGGATTTTAACCATATCACTCTTAAAATATTTTAAAAACAAATTGGATTAATCCCTAGAACGTTCAGTAAAATATTTTCACAACTTTAAAAAATACAGGAGAAATAATTCCATTCATTCGTATTGTTATATCTTTGAATAACACAGCCACTGCTAGAAAAAAATATAATAATGGTCAGATTTTAACCAGATAACTCTTAAAATATATTAAACACATATTCGAACAAACCCTATAAGTTTCAGTAAAGTATTTTTACAACTTCTAAAAATATAGCAGAAATAATTCCATTCATTCATATTATTTTTTTAATAACCCAGCCACTGTTAGTAAAAAACGTAATTTTTATCGGATTTTAACCAGATAACTCTTAAAATATTTTAAACACATATTCACACAATGTCTGAGTGTCAGTAAAATATTTTCACAACATTCAAAAATACAGCAGAAATATATCCATTCATTCGTCTTGTTTTATTTTCGAATAACCCAGCCACTACTCGTAAATCCATAATAATGGTCGGATTTTAACCAGATAACTCTTAAAATATTTTAAGCACAAATTCACACATGGTTTATAAGTATCAGTAAAATATTTTCATAACTTTCAAAAATACAGCAGAAATAATTCCATTCATTCGTATTGTTATATTTTTTAATACCCCGGCCATTGCTGGTAAAAACAGAAATTATGGTCGGATTATAACCAATTAACTCTTAAAATATTTTAATCATAAATTTACACAATGCCTATAAGTATGAGTTACAAATATTTACAACATTCGAAAATACAACAGAAAAAATTCCGTTCATTCGTATTATATTATTTTTCAATAACCCTGCCACTGCTCGTAAAAACCATAATTATGGTCGGAATTTAACCAGCTAATTCTTAAAATATTTTAAACACAGATATACAGAATGCCTATAAGTATCAGTAAAATATATTTAAAATATTTAAAAATGCAGCTGAAAAATTTCCATTTATTCGTTTTGTTTTATTTTTCAAAAACAGAGCAACTGCTAGTAAAAACCATAATTATGGTCGGATTTTACACAAATAACTCTTAAAATATTTTAACTACAAATTCACATAATGCCTATACGTATCAGTAAAATATTTTTACAACTTTAAAAAATACACTAGAAATAGTTCTATTCATTCGTAATGCTTTATTTTTGAATAACACAGCCACTGCTCGTAAAAACCATAATTATGGTCGGATTTTAATCAGCTAACTCTTAAAATATTTTAAATACAAATTCACACAAAGCTTATATGTATTAGTAAAATATATTCACAACTTTCTAAAATACAGCAGAAATATTTCCATTCATTCGTCTTGTTTTTTTTTTAATAGCCAAGCCAATGCTCGTAAAAACCATATTTATGGTCGGATCTTAAACAAATAACTCTTAAAATATTTTTAATACAAATTCACACAATAGGGTAGAATGCCCTATGGTTGGCACCCCCCCAGTTGTTGGCACTCTTTAATTAACTGTGTGATATTAAGAGACTGAGATGCATTGCATTTTTGATGCTTCTGTATTTAGAAGCAAAGAAGTTTACTTAATATGTGTCAGCGGTTCCGTCCACCTTACACCATTTGAGAAGTGACTGCGGACCATATAACCAAGTGCTGCATTTTCTTTGGAGAAATTGGAGGTTTTCTTAGCGGAAAATTAAGAATGTTACTTCATTTCGATGAGTTTTTTATCAATATCAACCCATTAAATACCATGAAACTTAGATATTTGTAATGATAGTAATACCTCAATGAGGTTGTTTTTTACTTGGAGCCTGTTATCATAATTAAAATTGATTTTTAGGGGGTGCCAATCACTGGTATGTAAATATTGTTAAATTCCATTGATTGGCACTGGGTGCCAAGTTTTGGAAATTTCATCAACTACCGTTATATATTTATTTTGTTCGCCAAATGCATCGTACTACTAGTATAAATGTGTATTTTATATTTTGGCTCATAGATATGAGTGCAACCAGTACTTGGCATGGGTGCCAATAACTAGAAAAATGGGTGCCAATAATTGGATATAGTCAAATTAATAATTTCAAAGAATTCCAAGCAAAACAATTGATAAGTGATAATGTCAAAGAATTCGAGCAAAATAATCGCGGAAATCCTTTTAAGGGCAATACTCCCGAGAATAATTGGTATCATGGCTTTTTACGCAAATACCTTTAAATTTCTTACCGTTCATTTGAAGGAGTAACTGATGCAAGTGCATGCGTCAGCGATACCCTATATATATCAGAGGCTTGGTTAAAACTGTGGAGGATATTCTTAAAGAACAAAACAAGTTTGATATCCTCTCTGATCTGAATAGTGTGTTAATTGGCGACTAAACTAATTTCATGTCATGCCCTAAAAAGAACTTAGTGCTTGCCCCTCTGGATCAAAAAATGTATATGAAGTTACCCCCACCGTCTCGTGAAGGCAACGCTGACCGCCATAAGTACCTTTTCATCCTCAGGAAATACGTGTCCTCCAATATTCCTTCTACAGAGGATCCCTAATAAAATAGTCCAAAAGGTTCCTAAAAAATGGGGAATAGGGCGCAGTGGCAATGGGTGGATGAGGTCATAAGTGTTTTTTAAATTTATTGGGAATGTTTTTCATCATTATCTTTTGGAAAATAAAATCCCATTACCAGTAGTGTTGTTTGATGATGGCCACAAAACCCATCTCCTATGCCACCGAAGTTCGCTATGCAAAGAATTTCAAATTATTCTAATTCCTCTGTACCAAAATATTGCAACCCGCTGATGTGGCTGCCTTTATGCCAATAAAGACTAAATGGAAGGATGCCGTACTCGAATAGATCAAAAACCCTAACGCCGATAAAAAAGAGGATTTTGTTCCCATTCTTTCAGCCATATTGAACAACATTGACTTGTCTAGAATAGTTCAGAATGGTTTCAGGGCATTAGGTCTATATCCATGGAATGCAAACGCAATAGATTATTCTAAGTGCCTAGGAAAGCGTTCATCCAAAGTCAGTGTGAATATCTCAGTTTGTAAGATGAATCCACTTCCATAAGATGATTTTTCTTTGATGGTTGGGGAAGAGCAAAGTGAAATTTTTTAAAGTATTCAACAAAATTTGGGAAAAGGAGAGGAATTCAGAGTTCTATATAGATTGTGGGAGCGCTATCAAATTACAATGCAAATTGATGGAGAATGAGGAAGAAGGAACGGGTAAATTATTGTAATTGTACTTGTACATAACCAGCATAACACAGAAGATACGACTAGCGATAGATTTCTGTGGAGACTGAGGCAGCATTATCTGAAATTCCTGCTGCTCCACACACATTTCAGAACCCCCTTTAGAATCATCTATCATAGAGGCCGTAGAGCTCATTTCCCCTGTCTATCACAAAAACAATGTCTAAAGTCTTTCGGTATTGAATCTTATCGTTCACTGGCATTGGAAGAAAAGTCGTACTCACACCTGTCAGTGGAAGGAATTTACCAATGGTTTGTGTAACTCCACTGTGGGGCAAAAGAAGGTAGGAATTGAATGCAGCAGTTGCAAGAAGTTGTATCATCTAAATCGAGTCCCAAAAACACACCAAATGCATCTTCCAGATGATACTGTCTGTAATCTATTTGTTTGTCATGAATGCTATGAGTTTCCAGAGGAAAGTACTTCCCAAAGTGATCTATAGATATTTTTAAGAGACAAAACAAATAATAATCTAAATACATAATAAACATGTAAAGTTTTACTTTTTCGGTCCAAAAATAATTTGTTTTGAGCGTAAAATCATTAAAACGTAAAATTTTTAAGTTACATCATTGGATTTTCATTTAAAGATATTTTACCACCTCTCACTGTATTAATATACTTGCAGGTAAGATAATGATCGATTCAGTGGCTGAAGAAGGCTATATTTCATTATTATATTATAACTTAAAAGAAAATGTGCCAAGCAGTGCAAGAAAATCTGGTGTGCCAATAACTGGAATACAGTGTGCCAATAACTGGATAGAGTGTGCCAATAACTGGGATTATGGTACTTTTTAAACAATTATTTTTAGTAAATAGTTGTATGTATAATATAAATCGCTAACATGGGAATACTAAAGCAACATGTCTCTCAGATCTAAGGCAAGTTATAAATAAACTGAAGTTGTGACACAACGGTCACAAGAGTTAATTTTCTTCGTCAAGGTCCTTAAAGTCCCAATAACTGGGTGGTTTACCTAAGTATAAGAATCAGAAAATATTTTCACAACTTCCAAAAATACAGCAGAAATAATTCCATTCATTCGCATTGTTTTATTTATCAATAACTCAGCCACTGCTCGTGAAAATCATTATTATGGTCGGATTTTAATCAGCTAACTATTAAAATATCTTAAATACAAATTCACACAAAGCTTCTATGTATTAGTAAAATATATTCACAACTTTCTAAAATAAGGCAGAAATATTTTCATTCATTCGTATTGTTTATCTATGAATAACACAGCCACTGCTAGTAAAAACCATAATTATGGTCCGATTTTAAACAAATAACTCTTAAAATATTTTAAACACAAATGTGAACAAACCCTTTAAGTTTAAGTAAAATATATTCACAACTTTCAAAAATACAGCGGAAATAATACCATTCATTCATTTTATTTTTTTTGAATGACCTACTCGTAAAAACAATAATTATGGTCGCCATTTAACCAATTAATCTTCAAATATTTTAAACATAAATTCACACAATACCTATAAGTAGAAGTAAAATATATTCAAAACTTTGAAAAATACAACAGAAATAATTCCATTCATTCGCATTGTTTTATTTTTCAATAACCCAGCCACTGCTCGTAAAAATCATAATTATGGTCGGATTTTAATCGGCTAACTCTTAAAATATTTTAAACACAAATTCACACACGGCAAATAAGTATCAGTAATATATTTTTAAACCTTTCAAAAATACAGCAGAAATATTTCAATAAATTTGTCTTGTTAATTTTTGAATAACCAAGCCACTGTTCGTAAAAACCATAATTATGGTCGGATTTTAACCTAATAAATCTTAAAATATTTAAAACACAAATTCACACAAGGCCTATGAGTATCAGTAAAATATTTTCCCAACTTTCAAAAATACACTAGAAATAGTTCCATCCATTCGTATTGTTTTATTTTTGAATAACCCAGCCACTGCTCGTTAAAACCATAATTATGGTTGCATATTAATCAGCTAACTGTAAAAATATTTTAAATTCAAATTCACACTATGCTTACAAGAATATTGCAACTTCGTCTTGTTTATTTTTGAATAACCAAGCCACTGTTCGTAAAAACCATAATTATGGTCGGATTTTAACCTGATAAATCTTGAAATATTTTACACACAAATTCACACAAGGCCTATAAGTATCAGTAAAATATTTTCCCAACTTTCAAAAATGCACTAGAAATAGTTCCATTCATTCGTATTGATTTATTTTCGAATAACTCAGCCACTACTCGTAAAAACCATAATTATGGTCGGATTTAAACCAGATATCTCTTAAAATATTTTAAACACAAATTTACACAATGCCATTACGTATCAGTAAAATATTTTCACAACTTTCAAAAATAAAATAGAAAGAGTTCCATTCATTCGTATTGCTTTATTTTTGAATAACACAGCCATTTCTCGTAAAAACTAAAATTATGGTCGGATACTAATCAGCTAACTCTTAATATATTTTAAATACAAATTCACACAATGCCTTTAAGTATTAGTAAAATATATATTTGCAACTTCCTAAAATACAGCAGAAATATTTCCATTCATTCGTCTTGTTTTATTTTTTAATAGCCAAGCCACTTCTCGTAAAAACCATTAATATGGTCGATTTTAAACAAATAACACTGAAAATATTTTAACCACAATGCCTATAAGTATCAGTAAAACATTTTCACAACTTTCAAAAATATAGCAGAAATAATTCCATTCGTTCCTATTGTTTTATCTTTGAATAACACAGCCACTGCCGGTAAAAACCATATTTATGATCCGATTTTAAATACATAACTCTTAAAATATTTTAAACACAAATTCGAACAAACCCTATAAGGTTCAGTAAAATATTTTCACAACTTTCAAAAATACACCAGAAATGATTCCATTCATTTATATTGTTTTTTTTTAATAACCCAGCCACTGCTAGTAAAAACCGTAATTACTATCGGATTTTAACTAGATAACTCTTACAATGTTTTAAATACAAATTCGAACATTGCATATTAGTATTGGTAAAATATTTTCACAACTTTCAAAAATACAGCAGAAATATTTCCATACATTCGTCTTGTTTTGTTTTTGAATAACAAAGCCACTGCTCGTAAAAACAATAATTACGGTCGGATTTTAATAAAAAAACTCTTCAAATATTTAAATTGTAAATGCACACAATGCCTATAAGTATTAGTAATATATTTTCACAACTTTCAAAAATACACTAGAAATAACTCTATTTATTCGTATTGTTTTATCTTTGAATAACACTGCCACATCTCGCAAAAACCATAATTATGGTCAGATTTTAAACAGATAACCCTTAAAATATTTTACACACAAATCAAAACATCCCCTATAAGTTTTAGTAAAATATTTTCACAACTTTCAAAAACACATCAGAAATAATTCCATTCATTCATATTGTTTTTTTTTAATAACCCAGCCACTGCTAGTAAAAACCATAGTTATTATCGGATTTTAACCAGATAACTCTTAAAATATTTTTAACAGAAATTCACACGTTGCCTATAATTAACATTAAATATTTTCACAACTTTCAAATATACACTAGAAATAGTTCCATTCATACGTGTTGCTTTATTTTTGAAAAATCCTGCTCGTAAAAACCATAATTAAGGTCGGATTTTAATCAGCTAACTCTGAAAATATTTTTAAAAAATTAACACAATGCTTATAAGATTTAGTAAAATATTTTCACTACATTCAAAAATACACTAGAAATAGTTCTATTCTTTCTTATTGCTTTATTTTTGAATAACCAAGCAACTTCTCTTAAAAAACATAATTACGGTCGGATTTTAGTCAAGTAACTCTTCAAATATATGTAATACAAAATCACACAACGCTTATAAGTATTACTAAAATATATTCACAACTTTCAGAAATAAAGCAGAAATAATTCCATTCATTCCTCTTGTTTTATTTTTCAATAACCTAGCCAATGCTCGTAAAAACCATAATTACGGTCGGATTTTAATCGGCTAACTCTTTAAGTATTTTAATAAACAATTCACACAACGCTTATAAGTATCAGTAAAATATATTCACAACTTTCAAAAATACAGCAGAAATAATTCCATTCGTTCATATTGTTTTTTTTAAATAACCCAGCCACAGCTGGTAAAAACCGTAATTATTATCGGATTTTAGCAAATAACTCTTAAAATATTTTAAACAGAAATTCACACATTGCCTATAATTAACATTAAATATTTTAACAACTTTCTAATATACACTACAAATAGTTCCATTCATTCGTATTGCTTTATTTTGAATAACCCAGCCACTGCTCGTAAAATCCATAATTTTGGTGGGATTTTAATCTGCTTAAATCTGCTGTTTTATTTTTCAAAAACACAGCAACTGCTCGTAAAAACAATATTTATGGTCGGATTTTACACAAATAACTCTTAAAATATTTTAAATACAAATTCACACAATCCTTATTAGTAAAATATTTTCACAACTTTCAAAAATACACTAGAAATAGTTCCATTCATTCCTATTGCTCTTTTTTTGAATAACCTAGCAACTGCTCGTAAAAACCGTAATTATGTTTGGATTTTACTCAACTAACTCTTCAAATATTTTTAATACAAATTCACCCAACGCTTATAAGTATTAGTAAAATATATTCATAACTTTTAAAAATACATCAGAAAAATTTCCATTTATTCGTCTTGTTTTGTTTTTTAATAGCCAAGCCACTGATCGTAAAAACCATAATTATGGTCGGATTTAAAAAAAATAAGTCCTTTATTATTATAACCTTAAATTCACACAACACCTATAAGTATCATTAACATATTTTCACACCTTCAAAAATACAGCTGATATAATTCCATTCATTGGTATTGTCTTATCTTTGAATAACACAGCCACTGCTCGTAAAAACCATAATTATGGTCCGATTTTAAACAGATAACTCTTAAAATATTTAAAACACAAATTCGAACAAACTCTATAAGTTTCAATAAAATATTTTCACAACTTTCAAAAATACAGCAGAAATTATTCCAATCATTCGTCTTGTTTTTTTAATAGCCAAGCCACTTTTCGTAAAAACCATAATTATGGTCGGATATTAACCTAATAACTTTTAAAATATTTAAAGCACAAATTCACACAATGCCTATAAGAATCAGAAAATATTTTCACAACTTTCAAAAATCCACTAGAAATAATTCCATTCATTTGTATTGCTTTATTATCAAATAAACCCAGCCACTGCTCGAAAAAACCATAATTATGGTCGGAATTTAACCAGATAACTCTAAAAATATTTTATACACATATTCACATAATGCCTATAAGTATCAGTGAAATATTTTCACAACTTTCAAAAATGCACTAGAAATAATTCCATTCATTCGTATTGCTTTATATTTGGATATCACAGCCACTGCTCGTAAAAACCATAATTATGGTCGGATTTAAATCAGCTAAGTCTTAAAATATTTTAAATACAAATGCACACAATGCTTATAAGTATCAGTAAAATATATTCAAACTTTCAAGAATACAGAAGAAATATTTCCATTCATTCGTCCTGTTTTATTTTTTAATAACCTAGCCACTGCTCGTAAGAAAGATTAATTATGGTCGAATTTTAACGAAATCACTCTTAAAATATTTTAAACACAAAATCGAACAAACCCTATAAGTTTCAGTAAATTATTTTTAAAACTATCACAAATACAGCAGAAATAATTCCATTATTCATTCATATTGTTTTTTTTTGAATAACCCAGCCACTGCTAGTAAAAACCGTAATTATTATCGGATTTAAGCCAGATAACACTTAAAATATTTTAAACAGAAACTCACACATATCCTATAATTAACATTAAGTATTTTAAGAACTTTCAAATATACACTAGAAATAGTTCCATTCATTCGTATAGTTCTTTTTTTGAATAACCAAGCAACTACTCGTAAAAACCATAATTATAGTCGGATTTTAGTCAGCTAACTATTCAAATATTTCTAATACAAATTCACACAGTTCTTATAAGTATTAGTAAAATATATTCATAACTTTCAAAAATACAGCAAAAATATATCCATTCCTTCGTCTTTTTTCATTTTTTAATAACCAAGCCACTGCTCGTAAAAATATTTTATACACATATAATTCCAATAAGTATCAGTAAAATATTTTCACAACTTTCAAAAATACACTAGAAAAAATTCCATGCATTCGTATTGCTTTATTTTTGGATATCACAGCCACTGCTCGTAAAAACCATAATTATGGTGGGTTTTTATTAACTAAGTCTTAAAATATTTTAAATACAAATTCACACAATGCTTATATGTATCAGTAAAATATATTCAAAACTTAAAAAAAAACAGCAGCAGCTTTCCATTCATTTCCATTCATTCGTCTTTTTTTATTTTTAAGTTGCCTAGCCACTTCTCGTAAAAACCTTAATTATGGTCCGATTTTAACCGAATAACTCTTAAAATACATTAATCACAAATTCACACAATGCTTATACGTATCCAAAAATATTTTCAAAACTTTCAAAAATACACTAGAAATAATTCCATTCATATTTATTGTTTTATATTTGAATAACCCAGCCACTGCTCGTAAAAACCATAATTATGGTCGGATTTTAAAAAATTAAGTCTTAAATTATTTTAACTACAAATTCACACAAGGCGTATAGGTATCAGTATAATATTTTCACAACTTTCATAAATACACTAGAAATAATTCCATTCATTTGTATTGCTTTATTATTGAATAAACCTAGCCACTGTTCATAAAAACCATAATTATGGTCGGGTTTTAACCAGGTAACTCTTAAAATATTTTACACACATATTCATATAATGCCTATAAGTATAAGTAAAAATTTTTCACAACTTTCAAAAATACACTAGAAAAAATTCCATTCATTCTTATTGCTATATTTTTGGATATCACAGCCACTGCTCGTAGAAACCATAATATGGTCGGATTTTAATCAACTCAGTCTTAAAATATTTTAAATACCAATTCACACAGTGCTTATAAGAATCAGTAAAATATATTCAAAACTTTCAAAAATACAGCAGAAATATTTTCTTTCCATTCATTTCCATTCATTCGTCTTTTTTTATTTTTTAGTAGCCTAGCCACTGCTCGTTAAAACCATAATTATGGTCAGATTATAACCGAATAACTCTTAAAATACATTAATCACAAATTCACACATTGCTTATAAGTATCCGGAAAATATATTCACAGATAACTCTTAAAATATTTTAAACACAAATTCGAACAAACCCTATAAGTTTCAGTAAATTATTTTTTTAACTATTAAAAAATACAGCAGAAATAATTCCATTCATTAAAAATTTTTTTTTATGAATAACCCAGCCACTGCAATTAAAAACCGTAATTATTATTGGATTTTAGCCAGATAACACTTAAAATATTTTAAACAGAAACTCACACATTGCCTCTAATTAACATTAAATATTTTAACAACTTTCAAATATACACTAGAAATAGTTCCATTAATTCGTATTCCTTAAGTTTTTGAATAACCAAGCCACTGCCCGTAATAACCATAATTATAGACGGATTTTAATCAGCTAACTCTTAAAATATTTTAAATAAAATTCACACAATGCTTATAAGTATTAATAAAATATTTTCACAACTTTCAAATATACACTAGAAATAGTTCCATTCATTCGTATAGCTCTTTATTGAATAACCCAGCAACTGCTCGTAAAAACCATAATTATGGTCGAATTTTAGTCAGCTAACTATTCAAATATTTTTAATACAAATTCACACAATGCTTATAAGTATTAGTAAAATATATTCACAACATTCAAAATTACAGCAGATATATTTCCATTCATTCGCCTTTTTTTATTTTTTAAAGCCAAACCACTGCTCGTAAAAACCACAATTTCGGTCGGATTTAAAATAAATAAGTCTAAAATTATTTTAACCACAAATTCACACAAGGCCTATAAGTATCAGTATAATATATTCACAACTTCCAAAATTACAGCTGAAATAATTCCATTCATTCATATTGTTTTATCTTTGAATAACATAGCCACTGCTCGTAAAAACCATAATTGTGGTCCGATTTTAAACATATAACTCCTTAAATATTTTAAACACAAATTCGAACAAACCCTATAAGTTTCAGTAAAATATTTTCACAACTTTCAAAAATACAGTAGAAATAATTCCATTCATTTGTATTGCTTTATTGTTGAATAAACCCAGCCACTGTTCATAAAAACCATAATTATGGTTGGGTTTTAACCAGATAACTCTTAAAATATTTTATACACATATAATTCCAATAAGTATCAGTAAAATATTTTCACAACTTTCAAAAATACACTAGAAAAAATTCCATGCATTCGTATTGCTTTATTTTTGGATATCACAGCCACTGCTCGTAAAAACCATAATTATGGTGGGTTTTTATTAACTAAGTCTTAAAATATTTTAAATACAAATTCACACAATGCTTATATGTATCAGTAAAATATATTCAAAACTTAAAAAAAAACAGCAGCAGCTTTCCATTCATTTCCATTCATTCGTCTTTTTTTATTTTTAAGTTGCCTAGCCACTTCTCGTAAAAACCTTAATTATGGTCCGATTTTAACCGAATAACTCTTAAAATACATTAATCACAAATTCACACAATGCTTATACGTATCCAAAAATATTTTCAAAACTTTCAAAAATACACTAGAAATAATTCCATTCATATTTATTGTTTTATATTTGAATAACCCAGCCACTGCTCGTAAAAACCATAATTGTGATGCGATTTTAAACAAATAAATCTTAAAATATTTTGAACACAATTTCGAACAAACCCTATAGGTTTCAGTAAAATATTTTCACAACTTTCAAAAATAAAGCAGAAATAATTCCATTCATTCATATTGTTTTTTTTAATAACCCAGCCACTGCTAGTAAAAACCGTAATTTTTATCCGATTTTAACCAGATAACTCTTAAAATATTTTAAACATTAATTCACACATTGCCTATACTTAACATTAAATATTTTCACAACTTTCAAATATACACTAGAAATAATTACATTCATTTGTATTGCTTTATATTTGAATTACCCAGCCACTGCTCGTAAAAACCATAATTATGGTCCGATTTTAAACAAATAACTCTTAAAATATTTTAACACAAATTCAAACAAACCCTATAAGTTCCAGTATAATATTTTCACAACTTTCAAAAATGCAGCAGAAATGATTCCATTCATTCATATTGTTTTTCTTTTGAATAACCCAGCCACTGCTTGTAAAAACCATAATAATTTTCGATTTTAACCAGATAACTCTTAAAATATTTTATACACAAATTCACACAATGCCTATTCGTATCAGTAAAATATATTCACAACTTTCAAAACACAGCAGAAATATTTCAATTCATTCGTCTTGTTTTATTTTTGAATAACTCAGCCACTGCTCGTAAAAACCATAATTATGGTCGGCTTTTAACAAGATATCTCTTAAAATATTTTAAAGAAAATTCACACAATGTTTATAAGTATTAGTAAAATATTTTCACAACTTTCAAAAATACACTATGCTACTCGAAACGCTCAAGTCGAGTACTAACTACTCGACTCTATTCGATCTTTCGAGTACTCGCAAATCCCTAGAAGATAATGTGTTTTGTTGTTACGATAACGCGGCGCGAAAATTCAAATGGCTGTTGGAAACGCGGTCATATTTAAATTGGTGGTTTGAAGTACTTCTGTTTTCGGAATCGATTTTTCACATTGGCAAGTACTCATTTTCGACTCCGATTCTTGGTCGAGAATCAAGGAATCGAAGAATCGAGGAATCGAACCCACCCATCACAAGAAAATATTTTTCAGAAATTTAAAGTGTTTGTTCGAATTTGTGTTAAAAATGTTTTAAACGTTATCTGTTTAAAATTGGACCATAATTATGGTTTTTACGAGCAGTTGCTTGGCTATTAAAAAATAAAATAGACGAATGAATGGAAATATTTCTGCTGTAGTTTTGAAAGTTGTGAAAATATTTTACTGACACATGTAGGCAATGTGTGAATATGTGTTTAAAATATTTTATAAGTTATCTTGTAAAAATCCGACTATAATTATGGGTTTTACGAGTAGTTGCTTGGTTATTCAAAAAAAGAACTATACGAATGAATGGAACTATTTCTAGTGTATATTTGAAAGTTCTTAAAAAACTTCATGTTAATTATAGGATATGTGTGAGTTTCCGTTTAAAATATTTTAAGTGTTATCTGGCTAAAATCCGAATATGAAAATCCGAATAATCCGATAAGAAGACGAATATATGGAAATACTTCTGGTGTATTTTTGTAAGTTGTGAATATATTTTCTGATACTTATAAGCATTGTGTGAATTTATATTTAAAATATTTTAAGAGACTGCCGATTAAAACCCGACCATAATTATGCTTTTTACGAGCAGTGTCTTGATTATTCAAAAATAAAGCAATACGAATGAATGGAATTATTTCAAGTGTATTTTTGAAAGTTGTGAAAATATTTTACTGAAACTTATTGGCATTGTGTGAATATGTGTTTAAAATATTTTAAGAGTTGTGTGGTTAAAATCCGATAATAATTACGGTTTTTACTAGCAGTGGCTGGGTTATTAAAAAAAAACAATATGAATGAATGGAATTATTTCTGCTGTATTTTTGAAAGTTGTGAAATATTTTACTGAAACTTATAGGGTTTAATTGAATTTGTGTTTAAAATATTTTAAGAGTTATTTGTTTAAAATCGGACAATAATAATGTTTTTTACGAGAAGTGGCTTGGTTATTCAAAAATGAAACAAGACGAATATATGGAAATATTTCTGCTTTTTTTTTGAAAGTTGTTAATATATTCTACTGATACTTATAGGCCCTGTGTGAATTGTGCTTTAAATATTTTTTGAGTTATCTGGTTAAAATCCGACCATAATTATGGTTTTTACGAGTAGTGGCTGTGTTATTCGAAATAAAAACAAGACGAATAAATGGATATATTTCTGCTGTTTTTTTGAAAGTTGTGAAAATGTTTTACAGACACTTATAGGCATTATTTGAATATGTGTTTAAAATATTTTAAGAGGTATCTGTTAAATATCGGACCATAGTTATGTTTTTTTCGAGCAGTGGCTTGGTTATTCAAAAATATAACAATACAAATGAATGGAACTATTTCTAGTGTATTTTTGAAACTTTTGAAAATATTTTACTGACACTTATAGTTATTGTGTGAATATGTGTTTAAAATATTTTAAGAGTTGTGTGGTTAAAATCCCATAATAATTACGGTTTTTACTAGCAGTGGCTAAGCTATTAAAAAAATAACAATGAATGGAATTATTTCTGCTGTATTTTTGAAAGTTTTAAAAATATTTTACTGAAACTTATAGGGTTTGTTCCAATTTGTGTTTAAAATATTTTAAGAGTTATCTGTTCAAAATCGGACCATATTTATGGTATTTACTAGCAGTGGCTTTGTTATTCAAATATGAAACAATACGAATGAATGGAATTATTTCTGCTCTATTTTTGAAAGCTGTGAAAAAATATTACTGATACTTATAGGCCTTGTGTAAATTTGTGTTTAAAATATTTTAAGAGTTATCTGGTTAAGATCCGACCATAATGATGGTTTTTACGAGTAGTGGCCGGGGTATTCGAAAATAAAACAAGACGAATGAATGGATATATTTCTGCTATACTTTTGAAAGGTGTGAATATATTTTACTGATACCTATAGTTATTGTGTAAATTTGTGTTTAAAATATTTTAAGATTAATCTGGTTAAAATCCGACTGTAATTATGGTTTTTACGAGCAGTGGCTGGGTTATACAAAAAAAAAAAAACAATATGAATGAATGGAATTATTTCTGCTGTATTTTTGAAAGATGTGAAAGTATTTTACTGAAACTTAAAGGGTTTGTTCGAATTCGTTTTTAAAATATTTTAAGAGTTATCTGTTTAAAATAGGACCATTATTATAGATTATACTAGCAGTGGATGAGTATTCAAAGATAAAACTACACGATTGAATGGAAATATTTCTGCTGTATTTTTGAAAGTTGGGAAAAAATATTACTGATACTTATAGGCCGTGTGTGAATTTGTGTTTTAAATATTTTAAGAGTTATCTGGTTAAGATCCGACCATATTTATGGTTTTTACGAGTAGTGGCTGGGTTATTCGAAAATAAAACAAGACGAATGAATGGATATATTTCTGCTATATTTTTGAAAGGTGTGAATATATTTTACTGATACCTATAGTTATTGTGTGAATTTGTGTTTAAAATATTTTAAGATTAATCTGGTTAAATACCGACCATAACTATGGTTTTTACGAGTAGAGGGTGTGTTATTCGAAATAAAAACAAGACGAATGAATGGATATATTTCTGCTGTTTTTTTGAAAGTTGTGAAAATGTTTTACTGACACTTATAGGCATTATTTGAATATGTGTTTAAAATATTTTAAGAGTTATCTGGTTAAAATCCGATATTAATTACGGTATATATTAGCAGTGGCTGGCTTTGTAAAAAAAAACAATATGAATGAATGCGATTATTTCTGCTGTATTTTTGAAAGTTATGAAAATATTTTACTGATACTTATAACCATTGTATGAATTAGTGTTTAACTATTTTAAGAGATATCTGTTTAATATCGGACCATAATTATGGTTTTTACTAGCAGTGGCTGGGTTATTCGAAATAAAACAATACGAATGAATGGAATTCTTTCTGCTGTATTTTTGAAAGTTTAGAATATATTTTACTAATAATTATAAGCATTGTGTGTCTTTGTGTTTTAAATATTTTTAGAGTTATCTGGTTAAGATCCGACGATAATTATGGTTTTTACGAGAGGTTGCGGGGTTATTCAAAAATAAAGCAATACGAATAAATGGAACTGCTGAGGTAAGAAAAATAGGAAATCACATCTAGAATTTAAAATGCTAAAATAATTCGTAGAGTTACCGCTGAGGTAAGAAAAATACGAAATGACACCTACAATTCAAAATTCTAAACAAAATTCGTAGATTTACTGCTGAGGTAAGAAAAATACGAAATGACACCTAGAATTTAAAATTGTAGAAGAATTCGTAGTTTCATTACTGAGGTAAGAAAAATACGAAATGACATCTAGCATTCAAAATACTAAAAGAATTCATAGTTTCACTGCTGTGGTATGAAAAATACGAAATGACACCATAAATTCAAAATTCTAAAAGAATTCGTAGTATCACAGCTGAGGTAAGAAAAATAAGGAAAGACCTAAAGACCTAAAGGAAAGAAAGAAAAAGAAGGAAAGACCTAAATTAAGAAAAATACTAAAAACATTAGAATTTATAATGCTAAAATAATTCGTAGAGTTACTGCTGAGGTAAGAAAAATATGAAATGATATCTACGATTTCAAATTCTGAAAGATTTCGTACAGTTACTGCTGAGGTAGGAATAATACGAAATGACATCTAGAATTCCAAATTCTAATAGAATTCTAAGAGTTACTACCGAGGTAAGAAAAAAACGAAATGACATCTAGAATTTATAGTCCTCAAATAATTCGTAGAAGTACTGCTGAGGTTAGAAAAATACTAAATGACACCTAAAAATCAAAATTCTAAAAGAATTTTTAGAATTACTGCTGAGGTAAGAAAAACACGAAATGACATTTAGAATTTAAAGTGCTAAATTAATTCGTTGATTTACTGCTGAGATTAGAAAAATACGAAATAACACCTAAAATTAAAAATTCTAAAAAAATTCGGGGAGTTACTGCTGAGGTAAGAAAAATATGAAATGACATCTAGGATTTCAAATTCTGAAAGATTTCGTACAGTTACTGCTGAGGTAGGAAAAATACGAAATGACACCTAAAATTAAAAATTCTAAAAGATTTCGTAGATTTACTGCTGAGGTAAGAAAAATACGAAATGACATCTAGAATTTCAAATTCTAAAAGAATTCGTAGAGTTGCTGCTGTGGTATGAAAAATACGAAATGACACCTAAATTTCAAAATTCTAAAAGAATTCGTAGAGTTACTGCTGAGGTAAGAAAAATACGAAATGACATCTAGAATTTCAAATTCTAAAAGAATGCGGATAGTTACTGCTGAGGTAAGAAAAATACGAAATCACATCTAGAATTTATAATGCTAATATAATTCGTAGTGTTACTGCTGAGGTAAGAACAAAACGAATTGAAATCTAGAATTCAAAATTCTAAAAGAATTCGTAATTTCACTGTTGAGGTAAGAAATATACGAAATGACACCATAAATTCAAAATTCTAAAAGAATTCGTAGAGTTACCTCTGAGATAAAAAAAAACGAAATGACATCTAGAATTTCAAATTCTAAAAGAATTCGTAGAGTTACTGCTGATGTATGAAAAATACGAAATGACATGTAGAATTCAAAATTCTAAAAGAATTCGTAGTTTCACTGCTGAGGTAAGAAAAATTCGAAATGACACCAAAATACAGAATACTAAAAGAATTCGTAGAGTTATACTGAGGTAAGATAAATACGAAATGACATGTAGAATTCAAAATTCTGAAAGAATTCGTAGAGTTACTGCTGAGGTAAGAAAAATACGAAATGACATCAAGAAGTTAAATTCTTGAAGAATTCGGTGAGTTATATCTGAGGTAAGAAAAATACGAAATGACATCAAGAATTCAAAATTCTAAATGAATTCGTAGATTTACTGCTGAGGTAAGAAATATACGAAATGACATCTAGAATTTAAAATTCTAAAAGTATTCGAACAGTTACTACTGAGGTAAGAAAAATACGAAATGACACCTAGATATTAAAATTCTAAAAGAATTCGTAGAATTTACTGAGGTACGAAAAATACGAAATGACATCTAGAATTCAAATTTCTAAAAGAATTCGTAGAGTTACTTCTGAGGTAAGAAAAATACGAAATTACATCTAGAATATAAAATGCTAAAATAATTCGTAGAGTTACCGCTGAGTTAAGAAAAATACGAATTGACACCTAGAATTCAAAATTCTAAAAGAATTCGTAGTTTCACTGCTGATGTATAGTCCAGGAAATGATGCTCATAAAAGTGAAAAACCTTGCAATTATTTCAAACTTAATCGATTTGCACCAAAATTTGGGATTGGACTAATTATATCCCCTACTTGTAAATCTACATTACGCCGTAGGGCGCTTTTTATTTTTTAGGGGTGAAAACAACCCCCAAATGCTGGAACATAAAAAAATATTTTTAAAGCTAAATACTAGTAAAATTTAGTTTAAATGATTTGTATAATTATTTTTTTATCTTTGGAAAATAATTTTATGGTGTTTTAACCCATAATAATCAACACTTATTTGGGTTTAATGTAAAAAAGAATTTTCAAACTGAATCGATTTGCATAAAAATTTGTGTTTATATTAATCATACCTCCTTTAAAAATTTTTTCAAACCGAATCGTTTTGCATAAATATTTGGGATTAGACTAATCATAATTCTTCAAAATCTCTACGATGCCGGAGGGCGCCTATTATTTTTAGGGGTGAAAACTACCCCTAAAAGCTGAAACTTAAAAAATTATTTTTTAAAGCTAAATATGGGTAAAATTTAATTTAATTTATTTGTATAATATTTTTTTGTTTCGAAAATAATTTTAAGGTGTTTCCACACATAATAATCAGCCCTTGTTGGGGGTTAATGTAATAAAATTATTTACCCTAAAAATAAAAATTATTTATCACATTGTATCTTCTTAAACACTTTCTTACTCCTTTTATTATGTATTCACTTTTTTCTCTCATGATTTTAATCATAGCACAGAAAAGATATAACAATAGGATAAACAGAACAAACTTCGTCATGGTAACATAAAGAAATAAATGTACATTTATGTAGACATTACATGAAACACAATCAAACGGAGACTGTATGGCTTCCAGTCTTCCCACCACATGCATGATTACAGGTCACTGTGAGCGAGAGCACACATACTCACATATGTGTATGTATATATACATCTTATGGGCATGTGTTTTTATTTTGTAGCAAATTTGAGTGTATCGTTAGATTCCAACGTGAAGTACACAATGTTTATGCTGATTATGAGGAATATTATGCTCTGAATTGTGGATTTCGAATTTTTCGAAAATAAATTTGATTGCTATTTCAAACATAATTCCTTTATTTTTAATGATAGAAAGTTCATTTAATTTGTATTTTGTAGGGTTTTTATTGACCTCAAGGTCATGTGCATTAAGTTTTTTTGGAGTCATTAATTTTGAAAGGGGAGGGATTTAAGTGTCTAAATAAGGTGGAGTACCCTTGGAAATAGAGGTTTTAATTATCAATATCTCACCAAATATTATTTAAATAGAAAATAAAAACACACCAAAATATTTGAAAATAAAAAAGCTACAATTTATTACACTTGCATTTTTTTCATATCTCCAGTTTTTTTGGAGTTATTTTGAAAAAAAGAGCATTTTTAACAAAATTGTAGAAAATGACTTTTCACTTATTTTCCAATTTTTTCAAAATTTAGAGTTGTAAATTAAAAAAACTTCTAGGATCAATTAAAAATACTTAAATAAAGAGAAATACAGAAGGGAATTGATCAATTTTGTCAATTATGGTAATAAGGAGTTGATTTTTTCGTACAAAAAAGTAGGGACTGATCTTATTTTTAATCATAACTCGCTCAAATTTCATGATAAAAAATATTTTTTCTCATTATTACAAAGTTATTTAAAAACCCTTTTAAACAGATTACATAATTTATCCTCGAAAATTACATTTTTCCCGCTATTTGGTAATGAATCTTTCAAAATTACATATGACAAACAATAGATAAACATCAACAAGAGTTAGCTGGGTCCGAATTGGTAATAAAGGAAATAAGATTTTTAATTACTTTTTTACAAGCTACAGTTTTATTACTCACATTTTCCTAATAAAATTAATACTTTACATGTTATTTGCCTATAAGCGATTAAAATCGTTGATTTTTTTGTCAAAAAACTGTTACTTTCATCGTGAATAACTCGAAAAATATTAATTTTACGGAAATAATGAAATGTACATTTCATTCTTAGAATTTATTTTTCTATCGATTTATGTGGTCAAAATACAATTAAAATTTTCCAGCCCCGAGATGGGGTGGAAACCACCCCCAGAGTAAAAGCGCCCGTCGGAATGATATAGATTTTGATTCTTGGTATATTCCCTACTTATTATGAAAATTTCAAGAAAATCGATTCAGTTTGAAAAAATTGCAAGCCAAAATGCTTCATTTCCTGGACTAGTAAAAAAAATACGAAATGACACACATAATTCAAAATTCTAAAAGAATTCGTAAAGTTACTTCTGAGGTAAGAAAAAAACAAAATGAAACCTAAAATTCAGAATTCTAAAAGAATTCGTAGAGTTACTGCTGACATATGGGTAAAGCGAAACTCCATCTAGAAATTTAAATGCTAAAATAATTCGTAGTGTCACTGCTGTGGTAAGAAAAATACGAAAAAATTACACCTAAAATTCAAAATTCTAAAAGACAGCCCCGAGATGGGGTGGAAACCACCCCCAGAGTAAAAGCGCCCGTCGGAATGATATAGATTTTGATTCTTGGTATATTCCCTACTTATTATGAAAATTTCAAGAAAATCGATTCAGTTTGAAAAAATTGCAAGCCAAAATGCTTCATTTCCTGGACTAGTAAAAAAAATACGAAATGACACACATAATTCAAAATTCTAAAAGAATTCGTAAAGTTACTTCTGAGGTAAGAAAAAAACAAAATGAAACCTAAAATTCAGAATTCTAAAAGAATTCGTAGAGTTACTGCTGACATATGGGTAAAGCGAAACTCCATCTAGAAATTTAAATGCTAAAATAATTCGTAGTGTCACTGCTGTGGTAAGAAAAATACGAAAAAATTACACCTAAAATTCAAAATTCTAAAAGAATTCCAAAAGTTACTGCTGAGGTAACAAAAGTAATAAATGACATCTAGAATTAAAATTCCCAAAAGAATTCGTAGTTTCACTGCTGAGGTAAGAAAAATACGAAATCACTCCTAAAATTCAAAATTCTAAAAGAATTCGTAGAGTTACTTCTGAGGTAAGAAAAATACGAGATGACATCTAGAATTTAAAATGCTAAAATAATTCGTAGACTTACTGCTGAGGTATGTAAAATACGAAATGACACCGAAAATTCAAAATCTAAAAGAAATCGTAGAGTTACTGCTGAGATATGAGTAAAACAAAATTACATATAGTATTATAATTGCTAAAATAATTCATACTTTCACTGCTATGGTAAGAAAAATACGAAATGACACCTAAAATTCAAAATTCAAAAAGAATTCAAAAATTTCCTGCTGAGGTAAGAAACATACGAAATGACATCTAAAATTGAAAATTCTAATAGAATTCGGAAAGTTATTGCTGAGGTAAGAAAAATACGAAATGACATTTAAATTAAAAATTCTAAAAAAATTCGTAGTTTCACTGCTGAGGTAAGAAAAATACGAAATGACACCTAAATTTCAAAATTCTAAAAGAATTCGTAGAGTTACTGCTGAGGTAAGAAAAAAACGAAATGATATCTAGAATTTGAAATTTAAAAAGAATTCGTAGAGTTACAGATGAGGTAAAAATTGACGATATGACATTTAGAATTCAAATTTCTAAATGAATTCGGAGAGTTACTGCTGAGGTATGAAAAATACAAGAGGACATCTAGAATTCAAAATTCTAAAATATTTCGTAGAGTTACTGCTGAGGTATGAAAAATACGAAATGATACCTAAAATTAAAAATTTTAAATGATTTCGTAGAGTTACTGCTGAGATAAGAAAAAAACAAAATGACGTCTAGAATTTTAAATGGGAAAATAATTCGTAGAGTAACTGCTGAGGTATGTTAAATACGAAATGAAACCTAAAATTCAAAATTCATAAAGAATTCGTACTTATACTGCTGAGTTAAGAAAAATACGAAATGACACCTAAAATTTAAAATTCTAAAAGAATTCGTAAAATTATTTCTGAGGTAAGAAAAAAACGAAATGACATCTGGATTTTCATGTTCTAAAAGAATTCGTTGAATTATTGCTGAGGTATGAGAAATACGAAATGACAGCATAAATTTAAAATTCTAAAAGAATTTGTAGTTTCACTGCTGAGGTAAGAAAAATGCGATGTGATATCTATAATTTAAAATGCTAAAATAATTCGTATAGCTTTGAGGTAGAAAGAATTGGTATAGTTAAAGCTGAGGAAACAAAGTTACGAAATTACATCTAGGATTCAAAATTCCCAAAAAATTCGTAGTTTCACTGCTGAGATTAATAAAAATACGTAATGATATCTAGAATTCAAAATTCTAAAATAATTCGTAGTTTTACTGCTGAGGTAAGAAAAATACGAAATGATTCCTAAAATACAAAATTCTAAAAGAATTCGTAGAGTTACTGCTGAGGAAAGAAAAATACGAAATGACACCTAAAGTTAAAAATTTTAAAGAATTGGTAGAGTTACTGCTGAGGTAATAAAAAAAACGAAATGCCATCTAGAATTTAAAATGCTAAAATAATTCGTAGAGTTACTGCTGAGGTATGTAAAATACGAAATGACACCTAAAATTCAAAATACCCAAAAGAATTCGTAGCTTGACTGCTTAGATAAGAAAAATACGAAATCATATCTAGAATACAAATTTCTAAAACAATTCGTAGTTTCACTGCTGAGGTAAGAAAAATACGAAATGACACTTAAAATTTAAAATTCTAAATAAATTCGTAGAGTTACTGCTGAGGTAAGAAAAATACTAAAAGACATCTGAATTTAAAATTCTAAAAGAATTCGTAGAGTTACTGTTGAGGTAAGAAAAAAACGAAATGACATCTAAAATTCAAAATTCTAAAAGAATTCGTATAATTAAAGCTGAGGTATCAAAAATACGAAATGACACCTATAACTAAAAATTCCAAAAGAATTCCTAGATTTACTGCTGTGGAAAGAACAAAACGAAATGAAATCTAGAATTTAAAATTCTAAAAGAATTAGTAGTTTCACTGCTGAGGTAAGAAAATAACGAAATGACATTTAGAATTTAAAGTGCTAAAATAACTCGTATAGTTAAAGCTGAGGTAACAAAAGGACGAAAGGCATCTAAAATTAAAATTCCCAAAAGAATTCGTATTTTCACTGCTGAGATAAGAAAAATACGAAATGAAATCTAGAATTCAAAATTCTAAAAGAATTCGTAGTTTCACTTCTGAGGTAAGAAAAATACGAAATCACTCCTAAAATTCAAAATTCTAAAAGAATTCGTAGAGTTACTGCTGAAGTATGAAAAATACGTAATGACACCTAAAATTCAAAATTTTAAAAGAATTCGTAGAGTTACTGCTGAGGTAACAAAAAAACGAAATGACATCTCGAATTTAAAATGCAAAAATAATTCGTAGAGTAACTGCTGAGGTATGTAAAATACGAAATAACACCTAAAATTCAAAATTCTAAAAGAATTCGTAGAGTTACTTCTGAGGTAAGATAAAAAGGACATAAATATAGAATTTGAAATGCTAAAATAATTCGTTGTTTCACTGCTGTGGTGAGAAAAATAAGAAATGACACCTAAAATCCAAATTCTAAAAGAAATCGTAGAGTTACTACTGAGAAATGAGTAAAACGAAATTACATCTAGAATTTTAAATGCTAAAATAAATCTTAGTATCTCTGCTGTGGTAAGAAAAAGACGAATGACACCTAAAATTGAAAATTCTAAAAGAATTACAAAAGTTACTGCTGAGTAGGCCGGCCCTTATTTTTCAGAATTGAGAAAAGTTATGTTTTCCTAGTCTCAAAATGATCCAAATGAGGTTCATATTCGCGTGTTAAAATTTGGTTACTTTAAAATAACGGCAACCCGTGCCCCAAGGGCCCTAAGTACTAAGGACCCTCAATTGAGCGACCGATTTTTTGTTTGTTTTGACCTATCTCTAAGCGTTTACGAGATATTGTCCGTCGTAATGCAATCCACCCCCAAGGGCGCTACCCCGCACCGCGGCGCCGCTGAGGTACGGCCCGCACCACTTACTAGAGACATCCCCTCCACCCCCTCCCCTCCCTCGGCACAGACTTTGCTCCTGCTGGCAATATTTGCATGCTAGTGGTACAGAATTGAAAAGTTCCTCTTGTGTCATGATTTATGTTTTTAAAGCATACAATGTCAATCTTAACCCTTCAACGCCGTCATATGTACTGTGCACCGACCCCTTAAACCTTAGTTTGTTGCCACCATACGACCGCGCACAGTTACCGCATGCTTTGTTCAAAAGTGCTCTTTATGTACAAAATTTTATAAGTATTTGATACAATTGTGTTTGTGAATGATAAAGGAATGAAGGAAATGAGCAGTGCTTCCAGGGCCATAACAGTTGATAGAAATATTCTATGAAGAAGAAACGAGGCAGTCAGTTCACATTTGTAGATCAACGTGGAGAGATAGTTAGTTCTTAGTTATAGTGCGCAAAGGATAGAATGTGCTAAGTTTTTTTTAGGATATACGGAGAAAAGTGGTAAAAAAACTAGTTTATCATGAACACACGTGGCGTTCATTTTAAGAATAGGCCAACAAGAAAAAGTATGAAATTAAGACTAAATTCGCACATTGAAGTGGTTGAAAAAGAAAGTGAAGAAATACTTGGCTCAAAGTTACTTACAGTGAGAGAAATACTGTGTGTTTCTATATAACCTGATAGGTTTGAAATGTATCAGACTTAGTGCGAGAAAAACAGAAAGAAATGCGTTTCATCCATGGATCAAAATGAGAATTCCTGTTATTACAGAAAATAAGGTTACTGAAACATTACACAATGAATGGATGAAGGTGCGACGACATAAAGAGAGAGTGGGAGCTACCGTGGAGATTTAGAGAAGAGAATCTTTCGTAACAAAAGTTGATGATTTGTTTGATATTGCAAGGGGCGGTGCCATTGAATTTTTGACGCTCGCAGTTAATCTCTCAGATAAATGTGCGTAGGACGAAGAAGTAAAATTCTTATGCAGTAAAATAGGAGCACGAAATGCAGTTATTGGTGGAATAGATTTCAATATGCTCAAGAAAAAAGAAAAAGTTGTGGTTTCCCGCTCCTAGTGCTGCATCTGCTCCCAACAGTGACTTTCAGATCCTAAAATTACGAAAGTGTTAACCTGGACATAGCGAACGGAGTACAAAAGAGGTTTTCAAACCACTTGTGGTACCTGAATGAGGAGTTCATAGGCCTGTCATTCTTTGACGGATCCTTTTCTGGGTGTGAAAAGGAAAATGTGATACGCCATATGAGGACACGTAAGGGAAAATATGATCCACCAAAGATGGCATTCTATAAACATAAAGACCTGAAAACGGTATCTATATCAAATGTTGTCACTCCTAATTCGAGAAGGCTATTTGATGCATTGGAAATATGAACTGCATTCCTTGATGTGCCCACGCAAGAATGGTATGAACATCCTGATCACAAGAACGATTTGCAAATTATTCGGGGCCTTCAAGAGGTAGATGATTGTGCAGAGAGAGAAGTGAAACTAATTCAAGATTTTAAGTCAGTCACGTAGAAGAAAGAGAGCTTTCAAAATAAATTACTAACAATAAATGTGAATTTTCATCGTGGCACAGCCCCTAACGTGCGCAAATACACTTTAAATGCCAAATACGGGGTGTCAGTGAAAGATTAGAAATACGAAAATGTATTTTGTTTTGGTTAATATATACTGAAATTCATGGACAAGTGAAAATACGAGTAAATTGATCAATTTGATTGGAAGCATTGTCAAGGCAATTAAATTCTTTTTAACGCAAGCACATTTCTTCAAAGACTAGATCTTGCCATCAGGAGCAAATTCTGTGCCTAGGGAGGAAAGGGGGTGGAGGGGAAGTCTCTAGTAAGTGGTGCGGGCCGTACCTCAGCGGCGCCGCGGTGCGGGGTAGCGCCCTTGGGGGTGGATTGCATTACGACGGACAATATCTCGTAAACGCTTAGAGATAGGTCAAAACAAACAAAAAATCGGTCCTACAGGGATTTACTTTCACGTTTTACATAGAATTAGCCCTTTTTCGGCCTCAAAAATCTCAATTGAGGGTCCTTAGTACTTAGGGCCCTTGGGGCACGGGTTGCCGTTATTTTAAAGTAACCAAATTTTAACACGTGAATATGAACCTCATTTGGATCATTTTGAGACTAGGAAAACATAACTTTTCTCAATTCTGTAAAAATAAGGGCCGGCCTACTGCTGAGGAAAGAAAAATAAGAAATGACATCTAGAATTGAAAATTCTAATAGACTTCGGAGATTTACTACTGAGGTAAGAAAAATACGAAATGACATCTAGAATTCAAAATTCTAAAACAATTCGTAGTTTCACTGCTGAGGTAGGAAAAATACTTAATGACACCATAAATTCAAAATTCTATAAGAATTCGTAGTTTCACTGCTGAGTAAAGAAAAATAGTATAAGACACCTAAAATGCAAAATTCTAAAAGAATTCTTAAGGTAACTGCTGAGTTAAGAAAAATACGAAAAGACACTCAGAATTTAAAATTCTAAAATAATTCGTAGTTTCACTGCCGAGGTAAGAAAAATACGAAATGACTCCTAAAATTAAAATTCTAAAAGAATTCGTAGAGTTACTGCTGAGGTAAGAAAAATACGAGATAACATCTAGAATTTAAAATGCTAAAAAAATTCGTTGAGTTACTTCTGAGATATGAAAAATACGAAATGACACCTAAACTTCAAAATTCTAAAAGAATTCAGAGATTTACTGCAAAGGTAAAAAATAACTAAATGACATCTAGAATTTAAAATTCTAAAAGTATTCGTAGAGTTACCGCGGAAGTATGTAAAATACGAAATAACGCCCAAAATTCAAAAATCTAAAAGAATTCAGAGAGTTACTGCTAAGGTTAAAAATTAACGAAATGACACCTAAAATTCAAAATTCTAAAAGAATTCGTAGAGTTACTGCTGAGGTAAGAAAAATACGAAATGACATCTAAAATTCAAATTCTAAAAGAAATCGTAGAGTTACTTCTGAGGTAAGAAAAAACGAAATGACATCTAGAATTTAAAATTCTAAAAGAATTCGTAGAGTTAATACTGAAATAAGAAAAATACGAAATGAAACCTAAACTTTAAAATCTAAAAGGATTTGGAGAGTTACTGCTGAGGTAAGAAAAATACGATATGACATTTAAAATTCAAAATTCTAAAGGAATTCGGAAAGTACTGCAGAGGTAAGAAAAATACGAAATGACATCTAGAATTTAAAATGCTAAAATAATTCGTAGAGTTACTACTGTTGTATGAAAAATAGGAAATGACACCTAAAAATCAAAATTCTTAAAGAATTCGTAGATTTACTGCTGAGGTAAGAACAAAACGAAATGACATCTAGAATTAAAAATTCTAAAAGAATTCGTAGTTTCACGGCTGAGGTAGGACAAATACGAAATGACATCTAGAATTTCAAATTCTAAAAGAATTCGTAGAGTTTCTGCTGAGGTATGAAAAATAGAAATGACACCTAAAATTCAAAATTCTAAAAGAATTCGTATAGTTACTTTTGAGGCAAGAAAAAAACGAAATGACATCTAGAATTCAAAATTCCAAAAGAATTCGTATAGTTAAAGCTAAGGTAACAAAAATACGAAATGACATCTAGAATTCAAAATTACCAAAAGAATTCGTAGTTTCACTTATGTGGTAAGAAAAATACGAAATGACACCTAAAATTCAAAATTCTAAAAGAATTCCAAGATTTACTGCTGAGGTAAGAAAAATACGAAATGACACCATAAATTAAAAATTCTAAAAGAATTCGTAGAGTTAATGCTGAAGTAAGAAAAAAACGAAATGACATCTAGAATTTCAAATTCTAAAAGAATTCGTTGATATAATGCTGAGGTATGAAAAATACGAAATGACACCTAAAATTCAAAATTCTAAAAGAATTCGTAGAGTTAATGCTGAAGTAAGAAAAAAACGAAATGACATCTAGAATTTCAAATTCTAAAAGAATTCGTTGAGATAATGCTGAGGTATGAAAAATACGATATGAATCCTAAAATTCAAAATTCTAAAAGAATTAGTAGAGATACTGCTGAGGTAAGAAATATACGATATGACATTTAAAATTCAAAATTCTAAAGGAATTCGGAAAGTAATGCAGTGGTAAGAAAAATACGAAATCACATTTAGAATTTAAAATTCTAAAAGAATTCCAAGAGTTAGTTCTGAGGTAAGAAAAAACGTAATGACATCAAGTATTTAAAATTCTAAAAGTATTCGTAAAGTTACTACTGAGATAAGAAAAATACGATATGAAACCTAAAATTCAATATTCTAAAAGAATTCGTAGTTTCACTGCTGAGGTAAGAAAAATACGTAATGACACTATAAATTCAAAATTCTAAAAGTATTCGTAGAGTTACTTCTGAGATAAGAAAAATAGGAAATGACATCTAGAATTAAAAATTCTAAAAGAATTCATAGAGTTACTGCTGAGGTAAGAAAAATACGAAATGACATATAGAATTCATAATTCTAAAAGAATTCGGAGAGTTACTGCTGAGGTATAAAAAATACGAAATGACATCTAGAATTCAAAATTCTAAAAGAATTCGGAGAGTTACTGCTAAGGTAACAAAAATACGAAATGACATCTAGAATTCAAAATTCTAAAAGAATTCGTAGAGTTACTGCTGAGGTAAGAAAAATACGTAATGACACCCAAAATATAAATTTCAAAAAGAATTCGGAGAGTTACTGCTAAGGTAAGAAAAATGCGAAATGACACCATAAATTAAAAATTCTAAAAGAATTCCAAGAGTTACTTCTGAGGTAAGAAAAAAACATATAGCATCAAGAATTAAAAATTCTAAAAGAATTCGGAGAGTTACTGCTGAGGTAAGAAAAATACGAAATGACACCTAAAATTCAAAATTCTAAAAGAATGCGTAGAAATACTTTTGAGGCAAGAAAAAAACGAAATGACATCTAGAATTCAAAATTCTAAAAGAATTCGGAGAATTACTGCTGAGGTATGAATAATACGCAATGACACCTAAAATTCAAAATTCTAAAAGAATTCCAAGAGTTACTGCTGAGGTAAGGAAAATACGAAATGACATCTAGAATTCAAAATTCAAAATGAATTCGGAGAGTTATTACTGAGGTAAGAAAAATACAAAATGACATCTTGTATTCCAAATTCTAAAGGAATTCGTTGTTTCACTGCTGAGGTAAGTAAAAAACGAAATGACACAATAAATTTAAAATTCTAAAAGAATTCGTAGATTTACTGCTGAGGTAAGAAAAATACGAAATGACACCTAAAATTCGATATTCTAAAAGAATTCGTAGTGTAACGTAAGACTATTAATTTTCAGAACCCTTTTTATTTCCTTCTATTATCTCCACAATCCTTCACAAAACCTCTCCTTTTTACATCTCACACAACAATCCCCTCTCCCAAAAAAACCCCTCACAACCAAAATAACAACTCCGATCAAACAAAACATCAGACGTTACAGTCTTTCCTCCACCGTTTTAAGAATTTTGTCCATAAATGTTTTAATGCTTCAATCACTGGACAAAATTTTATTGCGATGCCGTTGGAGTACCCCTTGCCAGATGGTGCCACACTCGAATACTTACCGACTTCCAATCTATTTGATGTCGCCCATCGCCCTGCTTAGCGCATCCGCGTTCTTGTGAGCTGACCCCGGCCGATGCACGATCTCAAAATCGTATTGTTGAAGCATCAATGACCATCTCAACAGCCTTGGATTACTTCCTGACGTTCTATCTAGCCATCGTAAAGGATTGTGATCTGACACTACCTTAAAAGGTCTGTGGCCATCTAGATAAACGTGGAGTTTTTTTTACCCCCCAAACTATTGCCGCACATTCTTTTTCGATGGTGCTAAACTTACGTTCGGTTTCATTGAACTTCTTACTCAAGTATACAATTGGGTGTTCATGTCCTTGATTATCTGCTTGACTAATTGTAAGAACTACGCCAATTCCCAAATCCGAAGCATCCATTTGCAACACAAACTCTTTGGAAAAATCTGGTGCACTAAGCACCGGTTCCGCCACCAGCATCTTCTTCAACTTATTGAATGCATGATTGCATTCCTCAGTCCATTCTATCTTGCCTTTCTTGGATTTTCCTTTTAATGCATCTGTTAAAGGTGCTGCTATACGAGAAAAATCAGGAACGTATCTTCGATAATATCCTGCCAATCCCAAGAAACTTCTTACCTCTGTTTTGGACTTCGGTGTCGGGTACTGTCTCACAGCCTGAATCTTCGTGCCTACCGGAGACAGTTTACCTTGTCCTACCATGTGACCAAGATACTTCACTGAATGCTGAGCGAGTCTACATTTTCCTGGTTTTGTTGTTAAATTTGCAGCTTTGATTCTAATCATTACTGCTTCAAGATGTTTCAAATGTTCATCCCAAGTTTCTGAAAATACAGCTACATCATCATTATATGGCACAGCAAATTTCTCTAATCCTCTAAGTACTTCAGTCATTAAACGGCAAAAGTCATGTGGAGCATTTTTCAATCCAAAGGTCATTCGTAATGGTCTAAAAGTTCCAAAACTGGTTATAAATGCAGCGTAAATACTTGCTCGCTCAGTCATGGGAAACTGCCAGTAACCCTTAGTTAAATCAAACAAGGTTATGTACTTAGCTCGAGCTACTCGCTCCACGCATTCCTCTACGTTAGGTACCGGAAAATACTGTGTTTTAATTTTTTTGTTCAATTTTCGATAATCCACACATGGTCTTGGGTCTTTCCCCGGCACTTCCATCAAAATCATTGGAGATGTGTATTCGGAAGGGCTCTCTGTGACTATTCCCATATCCACCATCTTTTTCACCTCCTTCTCCAAAATCTCCGTTTGCCGTGGTGACAAACGATATGGCTTGATTTGCACCTTCTCTGAATCGACTAACTCGATGTCATGCTGTATTATATCTGTAATACCGGGTTTATCCGTAAATATTTCTGCATACATCTTCAACAATTCCCTAAGACTACTAATTTGAGAAAAATTTAAACGATCAGGTAATGAGCTTGCTTTGATCCATTCTAGATCTTTGGGGTTGTTGTCCTGAACAATCCTCGTTTCACTGTCAGGGACTTGTGATAAAAAATTTACTATCACCTCCATCGTTTCTCTTTTATGGTATTTTTTTATCATATTCACGTGGAATACTTGAGATTTTGCCCGTCGCCCAGGCAAACTGATCACGTAGTTTGTGTCGGAGAGCTTCTTCTCGATAACACCAGGACCCATCCATTGTACAGATAATTTGTTCTTCCTTCCCGGCATTAATACCAGAACTGAATCCCCCGTTTCAAAACTTCTGTGAGTTGCATGACGGTCGTAATATATTTTCCTTTTAAGCTTCTCCTCCTCCATTTTCTCCACTGCCAGTTCACGTGTAACTCTGACTTTATTCAACAAATTAAACACATACTCCACCACTGATTGTTCCTCCGGATTCTCTTCCAACCATTTTTCTTGTATCAACGTTAATGGGGTACGTAAGTTTTTTCCGTATACCAATTCGGCTGGTGCAAATCCAAGACTTTCATGTGTAGTGGTCCTCAATGCAAATAAGGCAGCCGGTAGATATTTGTCCCATTCGTTTCCGAAATCTACACTCATAGCTCTTAAAACCTTTTTGAGTGCTCGGTGCATTCTTTCAACCGGATTAGACTCAGGATGTTGAATAGATGAATATACAGTACTAATACCACACTTGTTAAAGAAACTTGTAGTCAGCTCACTGGTAAAAGACGTTCCACGGTCCGACTGAACTTCATGTGGGAAGCCTATTCGACAAAATAAGTCAATTAATACCTTCACAATCGTTGGTGAAGAAATATCCTCAATCGCTATTGCTTCGGGAAATCTCGAAGACACGCATATCGCCGACAAAATATACCTCTTCCCTGAACTAGTTTCTGGTAGTGGTCCACAAGTATCGATGTTAATTCGATAGAAAACTTCTGACATAGATGGAATAATGGTTAAGGGAGCTTTCTTTCTGTCACCTCCCTTCCCAGCCTTTTGACATGCATCGCACGTTCGTATGTAATTTTCCAGGTCAACATACCACTTTGGCCAATAAAAATATCGCGCTAGTTGACTTTTTGATTTTGTAACACCTAAATGGGCTAGCGTTGTCTCATGGCATAGTTGT
This sequence comes from Ischnura elegans, assembly GCF_921293095.1. Taxonomy (NCBI): domain Eukaryota; kingdom Metazoa; phylum Arthropoda; class Insecta; order Odonata; family Coenagrionidae; genus Ischnura; species Ischnura elegans. The sequence goes on from NW_025791681.1 coordinate 74,393, forward strand.
AAAATCTGAAACCTATACTGCGTTGGTATTACAACTAAATTCTTCATTTCGTTTAACTTATCCTTTCTTCGCAGAACAAGCACTTTGTTTCTAAGAAAAAATCCTTCTTCATTCTTGCTCTCTGCCCCTGCGGGTTTTAATTCCCGAAAACATTCCTGTAGCGATGAGTCATTTTTCTGTGCTTCAATTAATTCATCTTGTCTTATTGAGATCACGCTATTCGCCTCTTTCGGCGTTCTGCCGACTTCAAACCGGCATCCTCCTTCTTGATTTGAGTCTCTATCGCCTATTTCCTCTGAAGATTCCTTATTTTTCCCTTCTTCCATATGTTTTATTCGTTCCGCTTCTAATTCACCTCTTCTCTTTGCCGCTCGAGTCTGCACCGTATTTATCCAATGTTTTTCTGGTTGCTCTAATTGACATTTTTCAATTAGTTCTGCGGTGGTATTTCCCAAAATATATACACCGCGATCCAAATCATTCTGTACTACCACAGCCTTCCCAAATACTCGACCGAACTCTCCAATTACTTCTACTTCTGCTATAGGAAGAAAACGATCGCGTACTTCTAAAGCTTGCTGTATCCAAACAGTTTCTCCTGTATACATGTGTGGGGCAACATATTTCTGAGCCACTACATCGATTGTTGCACCTGTATCTCGTAATATCTTCATTGAATACCCATTTACCATTCCCTCTGTCAAGTATTTGCCAAACATATTTTTATTATTTTCAATTTTTAAAGAACCAACGAATTCTTTTTCTTCGTTATCCTTCGTTTTTTTCTTTGGGCAATTTGCGAGAAAATGTTGAGTGGAACCACACCCGTAGCACTTGGGTTGAAACCTCTTTTCGAAATTAAGTCCCGAAGACGATGATTTAGGCATCTTTTCCATAGCCAAGTCACGCCTTTCTTCATCAGAATTTACAGAAACAGTCTTCGGCTTTGTAAACGGGATCCTTTTATTTTGTTGATCCTTAATGTAATGATCCGTGGTTTTCCGTCCCATGCTTTCTCTAATAATAGCATCAAAACTATCCAACTTCTCAGCCAATACATTCGGATCCTTAAAATTTGGCCATTCGTCTATCAGGAGATCTCGCACCTCTATGGGTACTTTTCTTTTCATCTGATCAGTCACCATCACTCCTTTTAACTCCTCAAAAGAAATTATATCCATCCTTGGAAATAATTAGTCATTTTATATACTACATCACTCCACGCCATACCATTTGATTTGGACTGCTTGTAAAATAACTGTCTAAACATTTCTGAGCTCAATTTGTATTTCTTAAGCAGTAAATTTTTCACAAATTCATAACTATCAGCTTTTTCCCTAGGTTCTCGAGAAATTATATCATTAATCTCGTTTGATAGTAATCCCGTCAAGTAAAATACTAATTGGTGTTCCGGAATACCGGCCCTATCTGCCTTCCTTTCAAAACGTTCAAGATATAAACTAATGTTTTCCCCGTGAGGATCAAATTTATCCATATGCCGAGTTATATCTATTTTCGGCAGTGTCCTCTGAGCGGTCTCCGTCTCCAATCCATCACACTCGCGGTTTAAATTGGTTTGTGAAAATTTTAGTTTCTCCATTTCTAACTGAAAACTTCTCTGTCTTTCAGCGTCTTCCCGTTCCAATCTTCTCTCTTCTGCCTCTCGTTCCCGTTCCAATCTTCTCTCTTCTGCCTCTCGTTCCCGTTCCAATCTTCTCTCTTCCGCTTCCCGTTCTAATCTTCTCTCTTCTGCCTCTCGTTCCCGTTCCAATCTTCTCTCTTCTGCCTCTCGTTCCAATCTTTTCTCTTCAGTCAAAAACTTCAGCATCTCTTTAACAAATTCCTCATCATAATCTTTACTTTTTAGTATCGCTTGTTTGTACTCTACGACTCTAGCTTCCCTCCCCACGTCAGCTCCTACTTCATATGCGATTTTGCACAAAACATCTTTAGGAACTCTAGCCAAATACGACATTGTTTAAGTTTTTCCGCAAATCTATCACCTAAACAACTCACTAAAATGAGGAAGTCAGAAACAGCACCCAGTATGCTCAAACCATCCGGCAAAAAGGGTACTCACCTTTCCCGAAGCTAAAACGCCACACCAGCGAATTAAACTTCCACTTCTTCCGAAAAACACCAAGTCGTCTTTTCTTGCAGCTACAACTTCTCAATGTGCGTCCTTCCTTGAAGCAAATACCATCTCCAGTCCGCTTCCTCGAACCAGCAACCGTTCCAACGCTCAAACCGGCCGCTGCGTCTTCTCAATTTCACTTAGGCTAATTTTTCCAAACCTGTGTCAAGCATCCCATCCTCGTCGCCAGAAAAACGTGGGCTCACACTTACGTCTGTAACGTAAGACTATTAATTTTCAGAACCCTTTTTATTTCCTTCTATTATCTCCACAATCCTTCACAAAACCTCTCCTTTTTACATCTCACACAACAATCCCCTCTCCCCAAACAAACCCCTCACAACCAAAATAACAACTCCGATCAAACAAAACATCAGACGTTACAGTAGAGTTACTGTTGAGGTAAGAAAAAAAACGAAATGAAATCTAGAATTCAAAATTCTAAAAGAATTCGTAGTTTCAATGCTGAGGTAAGAAAAAAAAGAAATGACACCATAAATTCAAAATTCTAAAAGAATTCGTAGAGTTACTTCAGAGGTAAGAAAAAAACGAAATGACATCTAGAATTTCAAATTCTAAAAGAATATGTTGAGATAATGCTGAGGTATAAAAAATACGAAATGACACCTAAATGTCAAAATTCTAAAAGAATTAGTAGAGATACTGCTGAGGTGTGAAAGATACGAAATGACACCTAAAATTCAAAATTCTAAAAGAATTGGTAGAGTTACTGCTGAGGTAAGAAATATACTATATGACATTTAAAATTCAAAATTCTAAAGGAATTCGGAAAGTAATGCAGAGGTAAGAAAAATACGAAATGACATTTAGAAATTAAAATTCTAAAAGAATTCCAAGAGTTACTTCTGAGGTAAGAAAAAACGTAATGACATCTAGTATTTAAAATTCTAAAAGTATTCGTAAAGTTACTACTGAGATAAGAAAAATACGATATGAAACCTAAAATTCAATATTCTAAAAGAATTCGTAAAGTTACTGTTGAGGTAAGAAAAAAACGAAATAAAATCTAGAATTCTAAATTCTAAAAGAATTCGTAGATTTACTTCTGAGATAAGAAAAATAGGAAATGACATCTAGAATTAAAAATTCTAAAAGAATTCATAGAGTTACTGCTGAGGTAAGAAAAATACGAAATGACATATAGAATTCATAATTCTAAAAGAATTCGGAGAGTTACTGCTAAGGTATAAAAAATACGAAATGACATCTAGAATTCAAAATTCTAAAAGGATTCGTAGTTTCACCGCTGAGGTAAGAAAAATACGAATTGACATCATAAACTCAAAATTCTAAAAGAATGTGTAGTTTCACTGCTGAGGTATGAAAAATACGAAAAGACGCATAAAATTCAAAATTCAAAAAGAATTCTTAGAGTTGCTGCTGAAGAAAGAAAAATACGAAATGACATCTAGAATTAAAATGCTAAAATAATTCGTAGAGTTACTGCTGAGGTAAGAAAAATACGATATGACGTTTAGAATTCAAAATTCTAAATGAATTCGGAGAGTTACTGCTGAGGTAAGAAAAATACGAAATGACACCCAAAATTAAAATTTCAAAAAGAATTCGGAGAGTTACTGCTAAGGTAAGAAAAATGCGAAATGACACCATAAATTAAAAATTCTAAAAGAATTCCAAGAGTTACTTCTGAGGTAAGAAAAAAACATATAGCATCAAGAATTAAAAATTCTAAAAGAATTCGTAGTGTTACTGCTGAGGTAAGAAAACTACGAAATGACACCTAAAATTCAAAATTCTAAAAGAATGCGTAGAAATACTTTTGAGGCAAGAAAAAAACGAAATGACATCTAGAATTCAAAATTCTAAAAGAATTCGGAGAATTACTGCTGAGGTATGAATAATACGCAATGACACCTAAAATTCAAAATTTTAAAAGAATTCGTAGAGTTACTGCTGAGGTAAGAAAAATACGAAATGACACCTAAAATTCGATATTCTAAAAGAATTCGTAGAGTTACTGTTGAGGTAAGAAAAAAAACGAAATGAAATCTAGAATTCAAAATTCTAAAAGAATTCGTAGTTTCACTGCTGAGGTAAGAAAAAAAAGAAATGACACCATAAATTCAAAATTCTAAAAGAATTCGTAGAGTTACTTCAGAGGTAAGAAAAAAACGAAATGACATCTAGAATTTCAAATTCTAAAAGAATTTGTTGAGATAATGCTGAGGTATGAATAATACGAAATGACACCTAAAAGTCAAAATTCTAAAAGAATTCGTAGAAATACTGCTGAGGTGTGAAAGATACGAAATGACATCTAGAATTCAAAATTCTAAAAGAATTCATAGTTTCACTGCTGAGGTAAGAAAAATACGAAATGACACCATAAATTTAAAATTCTAAAAGAATTCCAAGAGTTACTTCTGAGGTAAAAAAAACGAAATGACATCTAGGGCCGTATTTTAAGACGTTCCTAGAGGAACATCTCTTCCTGTATGACGCGTTACTAGGGGGAAATCAACCTCCAAGCGTTTTTTAAACGTACCTCCTTCTTTGTGGGATCAACTCCATCTACAAGCATACCGATTCTCTCCCTACTATTTTGAGCATGGATTAGACCACCCTACTAAATTGTAGGAACTGTTTCAAGGCCTGATATGGCGGAATGCGTCGTTAACCTCCGGACTTTGGCATTTTTTTCCAGACACATTTTGCAGTATACGATCAAAATTTCATGAAAATTACGCTTTTTTAACCTGACGATGTTTATTTATTTCATCGTATATGCCTGTTATAAGGAAACGTATAGAACGAAAGAAAGAAGTTAAGTCCATATTATGGTATTATATAATAATATTTTAATAATATTAATGTGGTAAATAGCAATGAAGTAAACAACTTACAACAATTGCATGAAAATGGACGCTGAATTTGCCAGGTACGCGATGGAAGAGCCGTATATTTATGTTGGAAGAATGCACCTAAGGGATAGGCAGAATCCCATTGAGTTTTATTCAGAAGCGAAATTCCTCCAGAGGTATCGCTTCTCGAAGAGAAGTATCAGAAGAAGTATCAGACGTTTTATTACCTTATGTGAGGAGTGAGCGTTTAAGCAACCGTGGTTTGCCGATTCCGGATATTTTGAAGCTGCTAATTGCCTTGAGGTTTTACGCCACCGGGTCATTCCAGGTATGTGGTATCTTTTACGTAATATTTATAAATGTGTTTTTGTCGCGTTGATCATGTAATACATATTCAAATCCCTTTTGCAGTTAGTTTGCGGCGATCTGGCCGGGGTTACTCAGGGGACGGTGTCCAAAATTATTAAGGTATGCTTTCTCCTTAGTTTGGTACTTGTATGAGCGTAAACTTTCCATTTGTAGGGGGAGAGTTATAAGGTGTTTCATGACAAATATTTGGTAATCATTACAGAGCATCAGTAATGACCTGGTGGCAGTATTACCTCGGTACATGAAGTTGCCAAGCTCAGATGAAGATACTGCTCGATGCAAGAGATCTTTTTACGAAAAAGGTCAATTTCCTGGAGTGGTGGGTTGTATCGACTGCACCCATGTTCCGATTGTGAGTCCGGGGGGGGGAGTTTGGCGAGTTGTACAGAAACCGGAAGGGGTGGTTTTCCCTAAATGTGCAGGTATGTATATTTTATTTACCAATTTATCGTCATCATGTTGCACCAAGTTGTTAGATTTCTCGATGTTACACTACTATTTATTCAAGTTTCTTCTGCACTACTATTTAGAATGCAATTTCATTGTTTTTATGTCAACAAGTGCTAAAGTAGAATCTTATAATTTCATTTTAACTTAGGTCGTTGCCGGTCCAAATATGGAAATAATGGATATAGTTTGCAGATGGCAAGGTTCAGCTCATGATGCTAGAATTTTCCACAATAGTCGCCTTAAGCTGAAATTTGAGACCAATGAGGTGAAGGGCATCCTTCTTGGAGATAGTGGGTATCCTCTATTGCCATATCTTTTCACACCAGTTTTAAGACCAGAGTCTGCTTCTGAGAGGAGGTAAATAAAGAGAGAATTTGTGATTCACGTTGTAATTTTGACAAAAGTTATAGCACCTCAATGCCTTAAGTATGGTGTTTTATGAAAACTAACCTTTCAGGTACAACATCTCCCACATTAGGACAAGGTGCACCGTGGAGCATACATTTGGGGTGTGGAAACGTAGATTTCCATGCCTCAGTATGAAGCTCCGCGTGAAGTTATTTACTGCACAGAAGGTCATTTTGGCTTGTGCAGTTCTTCACAATGTGGCTATGCAGAATCATGATCCTATGCCTGATCGTATGCCAGCTATGCCCAGGTTGGAAGTCCCTGTACAAAGACTCCAACCTGTTCACGGTCGCCCAAATGCCATCCCGGCGGCATTCATAGAGAGGCATTTTGGTGATGAGGTAATTATATTTGAAAAAATTAATATGATATGGAAATAAACAGTTCCACTAGTATTTGTAGGTATTTGGCTTAGTTTATGTGATACCAACGAAGGAAATAATATTCAAAACTGAGAATGTGTATAAAACTGGTTATAAAGATTTTAATTTTAAGTTTCAAAAATTTTTATTTACTATGAAAGAGATAGAATAAGATTCCATTTGATTTTTTATTATATTCAGAGTTCTGAATTCTTGTAAATACACCAATTTAATCTTCACATTTAACAGCAATGTTCCATTTACTTAGATTATTAAATATGTGGAGCCCTTAAAATTGTAAGGTATGCATGATATGCACCAATGAAGTCATACAATGTCATTTTCCTTTTAAATAGGTCAATGTTCTAGAACATTAGAGCGTGGCATAGGATATGATTCTACATAAACACAATGGGAAGAACTTCATGACCCATGAATTCTTGTGGCATGTAAATAACTTCATGTGGTGTGGCACCTTGTCCAAGGAAGCAGACCAAAGGTATAGAGGATACTAACTAACTCCGAGGATGTCATTTGTCTCATTGGGGTTCGTAAGTCATTTACTTTTGAAAATTTGGCATCATGAGCTTTAATCTGCCATTTGTAAATATATTCATTATTTCTGTTATTTGTTAAAACATCTATGAACAATTCGCCTACTGAGGAGCATGGTTGCAGTACAATCCACAACTCCAGGACTGCTTGCATTGCGCAGTATCTTATGCTGAACTTGACAACTTCATCTCAAGGCAATTTTTGGTTTGAAAATATCCGGATGAGGCAAACTGCGGTTGCTGAGGAATTCTGCTTCTGAATAAATGGGATTCTACCTATCCCTTAAATGTATTCTTCCAACACAAATGTAAGGCTCTTCCATAACGTACCTTCATTGTATTCTTGAATTGAAATGGATGTTTATGTTATTAATAAAATTGTTATTCTGATATAAAACTATGTAGGTTGTTCCTTCATTTCTCTCTCTGCTTAAGAATACCCTCTAACTTTGCAATGGATAAATACAGATAGGAAAATACAGCGAGTGACAACAGCTAGAATTATCTCTTTTCATGGATATAATCCTGATTTCAGACCTTTATCTGTTTGACAATTATTTTTTTATCATAATTTATTATACTGAAATTGATCTCACAGGCAAAACCAAGGACCATGTTATGCCCTTTAACATTTTCCATTTCATATATGCAAGGAAATACATTCAATGGAATGGAAAAATAGTCATGAATTACACAAGTGATCAGATTAATTATGAAAAAAATGGTATTGACAATTTAATTTCAGGAAGTTAATTAAATCCAATAGTTATGTCTTAAATTTAGCATCATTTAAAACAACCTTAGCAAAATTACTTTTCGTTAAAAATTGGAATGGTTGTCAGTCCCATTATGAATGTCTGATGTGTGACTGATCGAAGGGAAGATCTACAGAGAAAGGTGATGGAAGGTTTTCCAACTTTCCATAATTACATATTCTATGTAGGCAAACATGTTTTATAACATGGAGCAGGTAATCAATAATGTATATCAGGAACTGATGTCAGCAATAGAGCACTAGAACATTGGAGAATAGTCATGAGTTACATCAACCTTCATACTGATTGATTGATTTGATTGATTTATTAAGTCACCGTAAGCATTTGCATTATGCATGGCTTTGTCAAGGATGTTACATGTATTACACAATATGAATGGAAAAACAATGCTCAAATAACAAAACAATATAAAAAACATAAATACATACAGTTTACATTTTTTTTTAACACATTTCAATTACAGACTTAAATTTTTTACATTAAAAAGTCATCCACACTATAGAATAATTCCCTTAAAAGCAGTTTTTTCACGGCACACTTAAATTTAAAGGAACTTTTGATATTTTTTACATAGCTTGGCAATTTATTATACACAAGTATTCCCTGATGGTCTATGCCTTTAATTGTTTTATTTACTCGGTGCTGACTTACATGGATTTCATTTTGGCTTCTTGTATTATGACTATGAATGTCACAATTTTTAATAAACATGTCTTGGTTTTTTTTTAATAAGTGAGACTGTTTCAAGAATATATATACAAGGGAGTGGTAAGATTTCCAGTTTTTCAAAAATAGGTTTGCTGGGAGCTCTATTATTGGAATTAGTTATTATGCGAATAATCTTTTTTTGCATTTTAAATAATTTTGGTAGGAAGATAGAGGAGCCCCAAAATGGAATACCATAATTAAGAAGTGACTGCACATAGCCAAAATATATCGTTCTCAATACCTGAATACAAGTGATTTCCTTGAGTACACGGAATGCATAACAGATTTGTGCCATTTTTTGAGTTAATTTATTGATGTGTTCTTCCCATGAAAGATTAGAGTCAATCCAGATACCTAAAAACTTTGTTACCCTAAGTTCTTTTATAGGGTAACTGTTAATTATTGGATTAAAATTTATTATCTTCTTCTTAAGATTGAAATTTAAGGCTGCTATTCTGGATAAGCGTTGCAAAAAATAGCATATGCTATTCTGCTGGTCATTATTGCAACGACCCCGTATTCTGAATGACGTGTAGTAATAATTTTGTTCGGAATAGCATCATGCTATTCCTTGCGCGTGCTATTTGGAAGCTCCGCCCCTTCCCGTATGAAAAACTTTCTGAACAGTTTGCGCAACCAATGGGGGAGAAGATATTTTATATATTTTTCTGTATTTTATGGAATATTGACTTGCAATTACAAATAATTGCTTCATTTGCATTTAAAAATTATATTAAACCGTGGATTTATATAATACGCTTTGAAAATCTCGTTTAGGAAATCAGCTGATTGTTGTTGTTTTGATAATATCACAATGGCTTCAGACAGGTGGGTTAGGTCATAATTTTACTGTTATAATGATGATTTATCGGGCATAAATATTGAATCATTTACCTATATCCGATCGGTCCTTTATCGTGAGATATATGTTATGCGAAATAATCATTGAAACCTAAATATGTTTGATTTTCTTCGTAATTGTCTTAGGCTTCGAAGTCTGTCTGTTCGTTGCATGTCAAAATAAATATGTACCAACTTTTATTGCTTTGATCGTGACGATATAGCTTTACTGTATGAACCAGAAGCTTTCGTTTCTAATACTAGCTTTATATTATATGACTCCCTAATTTCAGTATTCATTCTCTGTTTAGGAAATGAAGTAGGTGGCAAAGTCACCGCTGTGCTTTCATGTAATATGATGGAATAGTATCAATATTTCAGCTGCAGATTTGGAAAAAGCAGAGGGATGTGATGGTGAATTTGAGGATGGATGGAACAACTGTGAAAAAGTGAATCGTGTGGAAAGTGCTGTTGTGTCACTTATTATTGTTTTCGTATCAGCTGATTTTAATATGCTCACTGAAATTTTTGATAGACCCTGAACTGTGCCGATATACTGAAACTTAATTGTGTGAATAACTTACTTGCCTATAGAGGAAACAATTTGTATTGAATTCCACATGATATATATTGCATTAATGATGTACATGGATATTCCATTAAACGTTTGTGGCGAATCATATTTGTTCGGAAACTTTATTGGTGTTCGGAGAAATCCTTTGTTTTCAAGCAAGTAATTCAAGTCGACTGCCCGTGTTATAAGTTAGTAAATTTTAAGTTTTAATTGTAGAAGGTAGAGAATAGTGGGGAAAATAATTTCGACTCGTTGCATGTTTTTGTATATACTGTCCAATTGAGGAAATGAACGGCTGATCAAAGTATATGGTAATATATGGTTTTCATTGAAAGCTATAACTGTTATTATATTTGGCGAGTTAGTGTGTTCACACAAGCTTGAAAATTTTCAAGAATCGACCTGATAGCCTACATTGAGGATATTTTTAGTAGCAAGTCAAGTGATGAAATAAAATTATGAGTTGTAAATATGAATAAAACGCGGAAAATTTGGGCTAATCGTGGTAATTCTTTGCATTAATTGTTATTGTTTTCGTACTGTCGATGAAGCAAGCTTGAGCTTCATATATTAAGCTCGAATGTTAATTTCTAACCAATTCACTTAACTAGTGAAATATTCATCACTTATGCTACTATTATTTAATTAAAATAAAGCTGATAACATTTTATTTTTGGCTATTATTCCATTTTTCAACGCTTGATTATGTTACTTTAACCTCAGAAAAACAATTCGACATCGCAATGCGCACGTTTTCAGGGTTGCAATCGGTTGCAATACCGAATAGCTCGGCCTCGAAGACTGCGTAATATTATAGCAAGCCTACCGGTTGCAATTCGCCGTTCAGAATAGTGAATTGCTACGGGCCTATGCTATTCTGAGAATTACGTCTTCCGGTGTAGTAAAAACACGAATTGCAACCGTTCTGAATACCAAATAGCATAGGCGTTGCAATACGCTATATTATAGCAACATCGGTTGCAATATCGGAGAATAGCATAATGCTATTCCATCCAGAATAGCAGCCTAAATAATGGGTTTTACTAACATTTAAAGATAGCTTATTATCGGTGAGCCAGTTCATCAAATTGTGTGTAGTTTCTGTTACCTCGTTCATTAGCTGAATGGGATTATGGTTTTAAAAAATTAAGTTAGTATCATCAGCGAATAGTATTGTATTGGAGAGTGGTACATTAGCAGGTAGATCATTTATGAAGACTAAAAATAGTAGTGGTCCAAGAATGGAGCCCTGCGGAACTCCACAGTTAACAGAAGTTGTACTTGATACAGATGAATTCATTTCCATATATTGTGACCTATTTGTTAAATATGATATGAACCATTCCTTTGCATTGCCTCTTATGCCATATGTTTCTAATTTTTTTAAAAGAATCCCATGATTAACTGTATCAAACGCTTTTTTTAAATCAATGAAAAGACCTGCAACATGAATATTACTATCTAAGGCATTCCATATATTCCTTGTAAATGAAAAAATGGCATCATTTATGGACTTATTCCTTCTGAAGCCAAATTGATGATTGTCAATGACAGAGGATTTATCAAAAAAAGAAATCAATCTCAGATACATGACCTTCTCCAAAATTTTGGAGAAACCTGAAAGCAATGAAATTGGTCTATAATTCTCGATGTTATCCTTCTCTCCTTTTTTAAACAGAGCTTTAATTTTGCAACTTTAAATTTAGAGGGGAATTGACCAGCACTTAGCGAAAGATTACAAATCTCAGTCAGTGGTTTAGCAATTAAGGTGGCACAACTTTTTATAACAGCATCTGAAACTACGTTGAATATTAAATGAAGTCTTTGAAAACTTTGATTCTACAACGATAGCAATGCCTTGATTAAGGATTGAAATTACTTAAAGTGGAGTTGTGTAAACATAGTATTTAATTTTTATTTTTTTGCAAACTTTTTCCCAAACAATAGTTTGTGTTACCTTCAGTACCATGTTAAAATTATCCAAAAGAAATTGCTTCATATTGAACTGCATACTACACCTTTGATGATGACCACTCATGGTATAAAAGGAATGCATAAAATTATGAATAATTTTTACATTACACCTTGCCCTTACCCATGCCTCCAAATTACCTGAACAGATAGAAAAAAAGAGCAATTAAAGGAATGGGAAATGCAGTTAAATAACATTAGCCATGTTCAATTGAATTGTTTTATTGCAAGATAATTTATAGTAATAAATTACAAAGGAAGGACGAAGTTGTTGGTTGACACACAAAACATATTTCTGAGAGCAAGAAGACGATGCAAAATCTCATGCAAAGAAGGCAAAATTGCTGGTTGGATGTGCAGAATTACATGAGGAAGAGTTGGGATATGGCTAATGAAAGGCAGGAGTCAAGCAGGATGGGAAATAGCCGTGCAGGTGCAGAGGATCTCTTTCCAGTTACAAAAAGGGCACCATTACCAGAGGAAATGGTCCATGAGAAGGTATGGAAGCAGACAGGAGACATGGCATCTTTAATGAGACAGAGGTATCCAGCAGTCCAGGAGAGAGAAGCAGGAGGAGGAGCAAACCAATGCCAAGGTGGAGGAGGAATTCATAGAGGCGTATCTGAAAGCTTACAAAGAAATTGGCATATAAGCATATGATACATATAAACTCCAAAAAACAATACAGACATAATTAGGCCCCTCAAATCATGCATTAGACCTTCATATCAAAATGCAAATGCAAGGTCATTCACATGCTTTTAATTATTTATAATTATTAATTTAAGGTAGCATTGCATGGATTAAATTTAGGCATACTGGGTTAAATAACAGCAAGACTTCATATACTAAACAGTTAGCTAGTGCTAGCATTTGAAAGTTTGAGATCCCATCACTAATTTGCCAACTCTGCAGATGTTCACACTGAAACGACCATGAAACTTAAAATACATGAATTTTGTTATCATTATTCTTAAAATTTGCTAATTTTAATGAATGTACCCACACAGCACATCGTTGCCAGAGGACGTCCGCTGTGCGTCCGTCGCGTCCTCTCAGTGTCCGCGGATTTTCAGGACAGCCAGAGGACATCCGCCGGCTGTCCTGGCCACCCGTCCGCACACTGTCCTATCTCGGATGTCCAGCGGACGTCCAGCTAGTGTCCCATTATGCAGGGTTTGGGAGTTTTGGTTTCCTCTTAAAACACTCACCTCCTCAAGGAGAAACTCCGAGAGAAAGTCTCGAGATCCTCCTCCGAGTAGGGAGTATAGGAGAAGGGAGAAAGAAAAAAAACTCTCTCTCGTTTGTGAAGCCAGAATACTTCCTCCCGATCGAGGAAGAGTAAATTTTTCGTGGAGGAAGAGATATTTTGAGGATTGTTTTAGGTAACCAAATGTAATCCTCTTGTTGGAGTGTGGACTCTGGGAGGAAATTATAAACTATTTAACGAAAAAAAATTTGACATTTTTACCGCTTCTATAGTTTAAGAACGACAAATGTACGCTATTTTTAAGTTTTATATGGTTTATAACAATTAATTAAGTTTAAACAAAGTTAGCAACAATTTAAGTAACATTTACGAGCGTTAAAAATTTCTACATGCCTTACGGGTTAAACAACAACAATTGAACGAACTTTTGACTCTCTACATTATTTATAACAAATTTTAAAGTTTAAACAAAGTTTTTAGCAACAATTTTACAACAATTTAACAACAATTTTAGCAACTTTCAAAAAATTAAAAATTTCCGCATGTTGTACGGTTGAGAAGCGTTGGATGAACAATAAACCCGTACTCTTTCATGATTATAAAAATTACTTAAATTTAAACAAATTTAGCAACTTTTACAAAAATTAATAACAGGAATAATGGAATTTATCGATTTTTACTGAAATTTTATATTATGTACCAATGTCATTCCATTCCTACAGGTTAAATGAACTCTTTCAACTTATTGATTAATTAATATTTACTCTCTATGGATTAAAAAATCTCAGAGGCGATTGATTGGAAAGTATTTTAATGAAACATAACGCTTTAAATTTATTTTAATTTTTAATGGTAAGAATTCTCCTAAAATTATCACGGCATCGATGGCCTCATTCCCAGATTAGACATTGTAATTGTCCAATTTAAGGATAGGCAATAGAAGGTAAGTACTGCCGTACCTTTGCTTTATATTGAAATTTTAGTTTTTTTGGTGGCGAACGAATTTTGAATCTACCGCTACTCCGCGATACAGGAAGGTGTTCTCCCATGCATCTCCACATTCCTCCGTTCTAACCCAACAGAGGAACCGGAACGGAACACCGGAGACAGGGGAGACAGCATGGTGGTTTGGCGGTTACAAAGCTGTATTCCAAGTAAGTTTGATGTGACATCTAAATAATTTTTTCTTGGCGTTCACTGGCGGCAGTATAGTGTTTCCGCATGCTCCTTATATTTCTTATAACTCAGCCTGTAACATCTCGAGGAAAAATATGGCTCTGCTTGGAACAACATGACCGTCTTGGTAAAACCGTTACTTGGCAACTAGAGGTAGCGTCTTTTTCCGTTGTTCATGGTGAAATTTTCGCTTTTGTTCCTTGTTTACATGATATAATTTAAAGTGGAAGTTCTTGTACTATAGTCTCTGTACGCGAGAACGTATAGGAAATAATGTAAGTGCTAGCGTATAAAATAGAACCTGTTGTTTTGATAACGTAGGCTACGGCTGAATTTGTTGAAACGGTCCGTTTGGTTCCGTTCCTAAATCAAATCAAGTAGGGTTCTTGGCAATAAATATAACTAGGAATTGTACTTACGTGTAACCGGGGGATTTTGCAACACGCATGTATGATTAATAGGTTTCACGTAAATTATTAATTCTTTGAAATCGGACTACACCGTGTGATTTCTTTCGATATGTATATTCACGCACGCATCGAAAAAGAACATTAATGTTATGATAGGATAACCACCAATGTTTAGCCCTTTTACAAAAAGTTTTTTTCTTTATCTGTTTGATGGAACTAGGTTAATAATTAAAAATTTTAGGTTCTAAATAAATAAATGATCTATTATGTCAGTAAAGATAAGGCTTAGGGATTAAAAAATTACAATGCCGACGTAACTTTATAGCGTTTAATATATTTTTTCTGCCAAACTTTGCTAACCTACAAAACTATAAACTAATTTAACTACAAACTAAGTAACTGTGCTGTAACTAAGTAACAAACTGAGTAAATGGACATTCTTTACGGTAAAGTGAGACTTTAGCTAAAGTTCGATGCAGAGTCGTTTCAAGGATCTCACTTTATAAAGTGGCACTTTAGCTCCTAAAGTCTCGATCATGCATTGAAATTTTGAGTGTTGGCAATGAACGCTGCGAAAAAGTGAAGAAAAAGATGACACACGATTTTAAATGCGTACTTGTTTACAATTGTTTCTAGCGACTGGGTTTTCGTGTTGTAATTTGCTAACTGTAAGATTTTATTAAGCTGCATTTTCTCGTTTTCTCATATTATGTGCGAATGTAAATTAATACTGATCATTGAAAGCTTTTCCCCACTACCTTTTTTGTACGTTAATGACTGAGTTAGCTGAATAAAAGCTCACTTTTAATTAGCTTCGTGCATTGCCCTTCGATGTTTCCAGCGATGTAAATATTAAAATGATGATATTTTCACGACATTTTCTATGATTAACTGCAAACGGTTGTTAGGACTACATGCTAGGCGAGGTTTGATGGTGTACTTTCATTGAAGGTGGGTGAAATAGTGAAATTCTCTCGCGTTAACTTGAAACTGTACCAATTATTTGAAGATATACCGATCAGTGGTTGTCTCAGTTGGACGCATATTTTGAATGAGGTATGGGTGTTTGCTGAATTCTTTTCTGCTTACCAATATTTTAATTCTTAGAATGTTGAGCTAAGGCGTTATATATTATACTAGAGAAATGGACATTCAAGAATACCCACATCATCAAAACCAATGAATGAATGGCCACACAATGAAACATTTTGAATGTGAGAATGGATTTATATCAATAAGTATCTCTTTGTCTGCTTCAAATGATGCCTCGACATATGTGAATACCTAACCCGAGTATCCATTCACGAATTTTGTAGTAAAAAATGTCAATGAAGTCTGTGATGCTGTGTAAATGAAATTTCATAACAATCCTACATCCTCGAGAAAACATTGCTTTGTTGCAGATAATATGATTATGAAGGAAAGTATGTTTTAATTTTTTTGCTGCCTTTCATGACGAGATCTTATATCATCATTATAAACATTCAAATGCATAGTCGAAAAAGGAAACAGAAACTCGACTCAATATAGTTTCAAAATCACAGAAACATGTTAAACGTGATATGGAGGCATACGGCAAGAGTACATTAAGCTAAATTTGAATAAAAACGCTTAAAATGCAATGCACGGTATAGAAGCTAGCATTTGGCTGACCAAACGACATGAAAATCAAGTCTTCGCGTACGAAGGCTATTGACGCCAATGTAAACAGAATTTTGCTATCATATTCAAGTATCTTAGGAAAATCATGGAACATAAACGCATAAATAACAGAAGTACTTAACAATTAGCTTGTGTGCAAATGCAACATAAATTATGCCAATATGTCCAACCACTTACTGTGTTGTAATTATCACACGACCGATAGAGTTTAACTTCAAAACATAAGTATTGGGTCATCTCCATCAATACCGACAAGATATATTTTCAGGGAAAAGACATATATTACGTGTCTGGTTATTTCTTGAAACACGCCACTCTGCTGCTGTATTCTCACCAAAAAATTAGTTCCTATTCATTTCCGTAACCCAAATATCTTCATATTTCAACTTCAATAACAGCCGGTGCCGCCATATTTATTTATCCGTAAAGGACACTTTAGCCCTAAAGTGAGCTCCGGTTGGGCACTTTACGGTAAAGTGACGATTCGGCCATTATTCTTCTAAAGTGGCGTTTATGAAACGGAAAAAGCAGACTTTAGCCCGGCTAAAGTATACTTTAGCCTAAAGTGTCGTCTATGAATCGCACCCTAAATCATGGAATGGCCTTAACTACAGCAAGTTTTTGCTAGTTTTTCATATTTCAAGTTTCTATTTTTTTAAGTTGCATCTCGGCCAATGCAGCTTAGTGGTTTGTGTGCCGAATCAGTGTGGCTGTTTTCACACTAATCCCAAGATATCTAGTCCACTTAAACTTCCTCCTTTAAATTTTCTAGTTTCTTTTACTCCTATACCATATTCAGCTCTTCTGCATTAGTCTCCCTTAGCTCCAGCTTATGTAACACTTTTCTTTACCTCCACAATTCACTCTAGTGTAGTCATAATCTTCAAACAGAGACCAATTGTTCAGAAATATTATCCTCCATTTGAATGCTTTTTCCAATATCTTTTTCGAGACCTCTACTTAGCTGTCTGGCAAGGATGGATCAAAGATTATTTTCTAGATGGTGCACCAGGGTCTAACAGGCAAACAGTCTTCTCATTTTTGGGATTAAAATCTAGTGCAACAATTGCTCTATGAAAAATGTTCTTAATCATAATATATACATTACTAACATATTAATATTTTTACTAAAAATCTTTTCTTATTTAAGAACAAGAAAAAGTCAAAGAAAAGTTTGTAAAATGTATTCAGCCTGTAATGGACAGGTTTCCTAATTTTGAAACCTTAAGAATGTAAAACACGTGACTAATAAGACTGTAGCGTCCCGTCTTATGTAATCTGCTTGTTACGTACAAGATACAATTTCTTGCTATAATGAAATGTTTATATACTTCATTATTACAGGAGCAGTGCAGGAGAGCATGACCGCTGAAAAAGATGTGGAGGTTGCCATCCAAAACTGGCTAAGGCACGCCAAGGAGCGCTTGCAGGGGAAGAAGAAAATTAAAAAATATGTATGTAGTTTCTTGCATTGTATTATTTTAAGAAGCCAAATAAATATTGTGCATGGAATTGATGCCTTATTTATTTAAATTCTTGTCTGGACCTATTATTTATTTGTATCGAACAAAATGAAATCCTAACCTAAACGTGTCCTGAAGGTGCCCGGAGCGGACACTTTCAGGACGTCCGTAGGCCACCTTTTTTACTGACATGCGGACTTGCAGCGGACATCATTTGGCATGAATTTGCACGTCCGTAGAACGTCCATAGGCCACTTGGCGGACAATCACCGGATGTCCGAAAGGTGTCCGTGTGCTGTGTGGGTATTAGCCTGAACAACCTTTAGAATAGAAACATAGGCAAATAACTTAAAGATAACTTCAAGATAAGGGAGAATTTTAACATGAAATGCATTGGCAACACCATTCACTAGGTAAAAGAACAAACATTTTAGGGATAATGAATAACTAAGCACTCTAGTAAGAAATAACATTTCCTTTTCCAGTAGTTGAATGATATTGAAGAAAAAAGAACTGTCAGTCCACAACAAAAACCTTTTTAGAGAAAATATAGAAATAAAAAAATGAAAGAAAGGATGTGACCTTGACATGCATTTTGTAAGAACCAATGAGAATGTACATTTAGCTTCATTGTCAATTCCTGTGAATACTTACTTCAGTGAACTTTTAAATAACACCAAAATAGAGGAAGTACTCCATGCCTTAATGAATTTAATATTTTAATGTGGGATGATATAACAAGTTCAATAACTGGCAAAGGGAATGAGAGGAAACAGAAATGTGTTCATGAAGAACTGGATGCATAGCATTCCCTCCGACAGCCGTCCATCACTGGTAAAGATATTACTTCATGCTGTAAACGTTACATTATTCATTATTGCAGGCATATCATCAAACAAACAAACAAAAAGATAAGGAAGAACGGATAGTCCTCAGAGGTGAAGGGAATGCTTTTCTTATTGAAAGTTAGTGTGAAACATTTTGAACTCACGATATGAATGATTATTACCTCATTAGCTCATTTCAGATTCTACTCATGTATTCGGCTGTTACTAAACTAGTTTTATTATTATTTTAGTACTAAAAATTCTAAAAGTATTCGTAGAGTTACTGCTGAGGTGAGAAAAATACGAAATGAAACCTAAAATTCAATATTCTAAAAGAATGCGTACAGTTACTGCAGAGATAAGAAGTAAACGAAATGACATCTAGAATTCAAAATTCTAAAAGAATTCGTATAGTTAAAGCTGTGATAACAAAAATACGAAATGACATCTATAATTCCAAATTCCCAAAATAATTCGTACTATCACTGCTGAGGTAAGAAAAATACGAAATGATCCCTAAAATTCAAAATTTTAAAAGAATTCGTAGAGTTACTGCTGAGGTAAGAAAAAATAGGATATGACATTTAGAATTCAAAATTCTAAATGAATTCGGAGAGTTACAGCTGAGGTAAGAAAAATACGAAATGACATCTACAATTCAAAATTCTAAAAGAATTCGGAGAAATACTGCTGAGGTAAGAAAAATACGAAATAACACCTAAAATTCAAAATTCTAGAAGAATTCGGAGAGTTCACAATAACAATAACATAAGGTAACAAACATGAGTAAGGTAACAAAAATACGAAATGACATCTAGAATTCAAAATTCTAAAAGAATTCGTAGAGTTACTGCTGAGGAAACAAAAATACGCAATGACACTTAAAATTCAAAATTCTAAAAGAATTCGGAGAGTTACTGCTGAGGTAAGAAAAATACGAAATAACACCTAAAATTCAAAATTCTAAAAGAATTCGTAGAGTAGGTAACTTTTGAGGCAAGAAAAAAACGAAATGACATCTAGAATTAAAAATTCTAAAAGAATTCGTATAGTTAAAGCTGAGGTAACAAAAATACGAAATGACATCTAGAATTCAAAATTGCCAAAAGAATATCGTAGTTTCACTTCTGTGGTAAGAAAAATACGAAATGACACCTAAAATTCAAATTTCTAAAAGAATTCCAAGAGTTATTGCTGAGGTAAGAA
The DNA here is from genome assembly GCF_921293095.1 of Ischnura elegans. Taxonomy (NCBI): domain Eukaryota; kingdom Metazoa; phylum Arthropoda; class Insecta; order Odonata; family Coenagrionidae; genus Ischnura; species Ischnura elegans. Next base: position 94,336 of record NW_025791681.1, read on the forward strand.
AAAAACGAAATGACATCTAGAATTTAAAATTCTAAAAGAATTCGTTGAGATAATGCTGAGGTATGAAAAATACGAAATGACACCTAAAATTCAAAATTTTAAAAGAATTCGTAGAGTTACTGCTGAGGTAAGAAAAATACGATATGACATTTAGAATTCTAAATTCTAAATGAATTCGGAGAGTTACTGCTGAGGTAAGAAAAATACGAAATGACATCTAGAAGTTAAATTCTAAAAGAATTCGTAGTTCCACTGCTGAGGGAAGAAAAATTCGAAATAACACCTAAAATTCAAAATTCTAGAAGAATTCGGAGAGTTCTCAATAACAATAACATAAGGTAACAAACATGAGTAAGGTAACAAAAATACGAAATGACATCTAGAATTCAAAATTCTAAAAGAATTCGTAGAGGAAACAAAAATACGAAATGACACTTAAAATTCAAAATTCTAAAAGAATTCGGAGAGTTAATGCTGAGGTAAGAAAAATACGAAATGACACCTAAAATTCAAAATTCTAAAAGAATTCGTAGAGTAGGTAACTTTTGAGGCAAGAAAAAAACGAAATGACATCTAGAATTCAAAATTCTAATAGAATTCGTATAGTTAAAGCTGAGGTAACTAAAATACGAAATGACATCTAGAAATCAAAATTGCCAAAAGAATATCGTAGTTTCACTTCTGTGGTAAGAAAAATACGAAATGACACCTAAAATTCAAATTTCTAAAAGAATTCCAAGAGTTATTGCTCAGGTAAGAAAAAAACGAAATGTCATCTAGAATTTAAAATTCTAAAAGAATTCGTTGAGATAATGCTGAGGTATGAAAAATACGAAATGACACCTAAAATTCAAAATTCTAAAAGAATTCGTAGAGTTAATGCTGAAGTAAGAATAAAACGAAATGACATCTAGAATTTCAAATTCTAAAAGAATTCGTTGAGATAATGCTGAGGTATGAAAAATACGAAATGACACCTAAAATTCAAAATTCTAAAAGAATTTGTAGAGTTAATGCTGAAGTAAGAATAAAACGAAATGACATCTAGAATTTCAAATTCTAAAAGAATTCGTTGAGATAATGCTAAGGTATGAAAAATACGAAATGACACCTAAAATTCAAAATTCTAAAAGAATTCGTAGAGTTACTGCTGAGGTAAGAAATATACGATATGACATTTAAAATTCAAAATTAAAAAGGAATTCGGAAAGTACTGCAGAGGTAAGAAAAATACAAAATGACATCTAGAATTTAAAATTCTAAAAGAATTCTAAAAGTTACTTCTGAGGTAAGAAAAAACGAAATAACATCTAGCATTTAAAATTCTAAAAGTATTCGTAGAGTTACTGCTGAGATAAGAAAAATACGATAAGAAACCTAAAATTCAATATTTTAAAAGAATTCGTAAAGTTGAGGTAAGGAAAAAACAAAATAAGATCTAGAATTCAAATTTCTAAAAGAATTCTTAGTTTCTCTGCTGAGGTAAGAAAAATACGTAATGACACCTTAAATTCAAAATTCTAAAAGTATTCGTAGAGTTACTTCTGAGATAAGAAAAATAGGAAATGACATCTAGAATTAAAAATTCTAAACGAATTCATAGAGTTACTGCTGAGGTAAGAAAAATACGAAAAGACACCTAAAATTCAATATATTGTATAAGAATTCGGAGTTTCACTGCTGAGGTCAGAAAAATACGAAATGACATCTAGAATTCATAATTCTAAAAGAATTCGGAGAGCTACTGCTGAGGTATGAAAAATACGAAATGACACCTAAAATTCAAAATTCTAAAAGGATTCGTAGTTTCACCGCTGAGGTAAGAAAAATACGAATTGACACCATAAACTCAAAATTCTAATAGAATTTGTAGTTTCAGTGCTGAGGTAAGAAAAATACAAAAAGACCCATAAAATTCAAAATTCTAAATGATTCATACTTTCACTGCTGAGGTAAGAAATATACGAAAAGACACCTAAAATTCAAAATTCTAAAAGAATTCGTACTTTCAATGCTGAGGTAAGAAAAATACTAAATTACATCAGGAAATTCAGTCTAAAAGAATTCGTACTTCAAAATTGCCAACAGAATTCGTAGTTTCACTTCTGTGGTAAGAAAAATACGAAATTTCACCTAAAATTCAAAACTCTAAAAGAATTCCAAGAGTTATTGTTGAGGTAAGAAAAAAAACGAAATTACATCTATTATTTAAAATTCTAAAGTATTCGTTGAGTTACTGCTGAGTTAAGAAAAATACGATAAGAAACATAAAATTCAATATTTAAAAAGAATTCGTAAAGTTACTGTTGAGGTAAGGAAAAAACGAAATAAGATCTATAATTCCAAATTCTAAAAGAACTCGTTGTTTCACTGCTGAGGTAAGAAAAATACGAAATGACATCATAAATTTAAAATTCTAAAAGAATTTGCAGTTTCACTGCAGAGGTAAGAAGAATACGAAAAGACACCTAAAATTCAAAATTCTGAAAAAATTCTTAGAGTTACTGCTGAAGTAAGAAAAATACAATATGACATCTATAATTTAAAATGCTACAATAATTCGTATAGTTTTGAGGTATGATAAATACGAAATGACACCTATAATTGAAAATTCTAAAAGAATTCCTAGAGTAACTGCTGAGGTAAGAAAAATACGAAATGACATCTAGAATTAAAAATTCTAAAAGTATTCGTATAGTTAAAGCTAAGGAAAAAGAAATACGAAATGACATCTTGAATTTAAAATGCTAAAATAATTCGTAGAGTTACTACTGAGGTATGAAAAATACGAAATGACACCTAAAATTAAAAATTCTAAAAGAATTTGTAGTGTTACTTTTGAGGTAAGAAAAAAACCAAATGACATCTAGAATTCAAAATTCTAAAAGAATTCGTATAGTTTAAGCTTAGGTAACAAAAATACGAAATGACATAAAGAATTCAAAATTGCCAAAAGAATTCGTAGTTTCACATCTGTGGTAAGAAAAATAAAAAATGACACCTGAAATTCAAAATTCTAAAAGAATTCCTTGAGTTACTGCTGAGGCAAGAAAAAACAAAATGACATCTAGAATTCAAAATTATAAAAGAATTCGGAGAGCTATTGCTGTGGTAAGAAAAATAAAAATTTGACATCTTGAATTCCAAATTCTAAAAGAATTCCTTGTTTCACTGCTAAGGTAAGAAAAATACGAAAAGACTCCATAAATTCAAAATTCAAAAAGTATTCGTAGTTTCATTGCTAAGGTAAGAAAAATACAATATGACAACTAGAATTACAAATTCTAAAAGAAATCGTTGTTTCACTGCTGAAGTAAGAAAAATACGAAATGACAACATAAATTTAAAATTCTAAAAGAATTTGTAGTTTCAATGCCAAGGTAAGAAGAATACGAAAAGACACCAAAAATTCAAAATTCTGAAAGAATTCTTAGAGTTACTGCTGAAGTGAGAAAATTACGATATGACATCTATAATTTAAAATGTTAAAATAATTCGTATAGTTTTGAGGTATGATAAATACGAAATGACACCTAAAATTGAAAATTCTAAAAGAATTCGTAGAGTTACTGCAAATGTAAGAAAAAAAGAAATGACATCTAGAAATTAAAATTCTAAAAGAATTCGTAGAGTTACTGCTGAGGTAAGAAAAAAACGAAATGACATCTAGAATTCAAAATTGCCAACAGAATTCGTAGTTTCACTTCTGTGGTAAGAAAAATACTAAATGTCACCTAAAATTCAAAATTCTAAAAGAAGTCCAAGAATTACTTCTGAGGTAAGAAAAATACAATATGACATCTAGAATTTCAAATTCTAAAAGAATTCGTTGAGATAATGCTAAGGTATGAAAAATACGAAATGACACCTAAAATTCAAAATTCTAAAAGAATTCGTAGAGTTACTGCTGAGGTAAGAAATATACGATATGACATTTAAAATTCAAAATTAAAAAGGAATTCGGAAAGTACTGCAGAGGTAAGAAAAATACAAAATGACATCTAGAATTTAAAATTCTAAAAGAATTCCAAGAGTTACTTCTGAGGTAAGAAAAAACGAAATAACATCTAGTATTTAAAATTCTAAAAGTATTCGTAGAGTTACTGCTGAAATAAGAAAAATACGATAAGAAACCTAAAATTCAATATTATAAAAGAATTCGTAATGTTACTGTTGAGGTAAGGAAAAAACAAAATAAGATCTAGAATTCAAATGTCTAAAAGAATTCTTAGTTTCGATGCTGAGGTAAGAACAATACGTAATGACACCTTAAATTCAAAATTCTAAAAGTATTCGTAGAGTTACTTCTGAGATAAGAAAAATACGAAATGACATCTAGGATTAAAAATTCTAAACGAATTCATAGAGTTACTGCTGAGGTAAGAAAAATACGAAAAGACACCTAAAATTCAATATATTGTATAAGAATTCGGAGTTTCACTGCTGAGGTAAGAAAAATACGAAATGACATCTAATATTCAATATTCTAAAAGAATTCGTAGAGTTTCTGCTGAGGTAAGAAAAATACGAAATGACATCTAGAATTCATAATTCTAAAAGAATTCGTAGTTTCACCGCTGAGGTAAAAAAAATACGTATTGACACCATAAACTCAAAATTCTAATAGAATTTGTAGTTTCACTGCTGAGGTAAGAAAAATACAAAAAGACCCATAAAATTCAAAATTCTAAACGCTTCATACTTTCACTGCTGAGGTAAGAAATATACGAAAAGACACCTAAAATTCAAAATTCTAAAAGAATTCGTATTTTCAATGCTGATGTAAGAAAAATACTAAATTACATCTAGAAATTCAAAGTCTAAAAGAATTCGTAGTTCAAAATTGCCAAAAGAATTCGTAGTTTCACTTCTGTGGTAAGAAAAATACGAAATGTCACCTAAAATTCAAAATTCTAAAAGAATTCCAAGAGTTACTGCTGAGGTAAGAAAATAACGAAATAACATCTAGTATTTAAACTTCTAAAAATATTCGTAGAGTTACTGCTTAGTTAAGAAAATACGATAAAAAACCTAAAATTCAATATTTTAATAGAATTTGTAAAATTACTGTTGAGGTAAGGAAAAAACGAAATAAGATCTAGAATTCCAAATTCTAAAAGAATTCGTTGTTTCACTGCTGAGGTAAGAAAAATACGAAATGACACCATAAATTTAAAATCATAAGAGATTTGTAGGTTCACTGCTGAGGTAAGAAGAATACGAAAAGACACCTAAAATTCAAAATTCTGAAAGAATTCTTAAAGTTACTGCTGAAGTAAGAAAAATACGATATGAAATCTATAATTTAAAGTGCTAAAATAATTCGTAGAGTTACTGCTGAGGTATGATAAATACGAAATAACACATAAAATTCAAAATACTAAAAGAATTCCTAGAGTTACTGCTGAGGCAATAAAAAACGAAATGACATCTAGAATTCAAAATTCTAAAAGAATTCGGAGAGTTATTGCTGAGGTAAGAAAAAAACAATATTACATCTAGAATTACATATTCTAAAAGAATTTGTAGTTTCACTGCTGAGGTAAGAAGAATACGAAAAGACACCTAAAATTCAAAATTCTGAAAAAATTCTTAGAGTTACTGCTGAAGTGAGAAAATTACGATATGACATCTATAATTTAAAATGTTAAAATAATTCGTATAGTTTTGAGGTATGATAAATACGAAATGACACCTAAAATTGATAATTCTAAAAGAATTCGTAGAGTTACTGCAAATGTAAGAAACAAAGAAATGACATCTAGAATTTAAAATTCTAAAAGAATTCGTAGAGTTACTGCTCAGATAAGAAAAATACGAAATGAAAAATAAAATTCAAAATTTTAAAAGAATTCGTAGAGTTAATGCTGAGGTAAGAAAAAAACGAAATGACATCTAGAATTTGAAATGCTAAAATAATTCGGAGAGTTGCTGCTGAGGTAAAGAAAATACGAAATGACACCTAAAATGCAAAATTCTAAAAGAATTCGTAGAGTTACTGCTAAGGTAAGAAAAAACGAAATGACATCTAAAATTTAAAATTCTAAATGATTTCGTAGAGTTCCTTCTGAGATAAGAAAAATACGAAATGAAACCTAAACTTTAAGATTTTAAAAGAATTCGGAGAATTACTGCTGAGATAAGAAAAATACGTATTGACACCCAAAATTCAAATTTCTAAAAGAATTCGGAGTGTTAATGATGAGGTTAGAAAAATACGAAATGACATCTAGAATCTAAAATGCTAAAATAATTCGTATAGTTACTGCTGAGGTATATAAAAATCGAAATGACACCTTAAATTCAAAATTCTAATAGAATACGGATAGTTACTGCTAAGAAAATAAATAACGAAATGTCACCTAACATTCAAAATTCTAAATGAATTCGTAGAGTTACTGCTGATGTAAGGAAATACGAAATGAAACCTAAATTTTAAAATCCTAATAGAATTAGAAGAATTACTGCTGAGGTAAGGAAAGTACAAAATGACATCTAGAATCAAAAATTCAAAAAGAATTCGGAGAGTTACTGCTGAAGTAAGAAAAATACGAAATGACATTTAGAATTCCATTTTCCCAAAAAAATTCGTAGTTTCACTGCTGAGATAAGAAAAATACGAAATGACATCTAGATTTAATAATTATAAAAAAAAATCGTAGTTTCACTGCAGAGGTAAGAAAAATACGAAATGATACCTTAAATTCAACATTGTAAAAGAATTCGTAGAGTTATTGCTGAAGTAAGAATAAAACGAAATGACATCTAGAATTTATAATTCTAAAAGAATTCATAGAATTACTGCTAAGGTAAGAAAAATACGCTATGTCATTTAGAATTCAAAATTCTAAATGAATTCGGAGAGTTACTGCTGAGGTAAAAAAAATACGAAATGACATCTAGAATTTAAATTCTAAAAGCATTCGGAGAGTTACTTTTGAGGTAAGAAAAATACGAAATGACAACTATAATTCAAAATTCAAAAAGAATTCTGAGAGTCGCTACTGAGGTAAGAAAACAAAGAAATGATATCTAGAATTTAAAATGCTAAAATTATTCGTAGAGTAAGGTATGTAGAGTAGTGCTAAGGTATGAAAAATACGAAATGACACCTAAAATTCAAAATTCTAAAAGAATTCGTAGATTTACTGCTGAGGTAAAAACAAAACGAAATGACATATAGAATTCTAAATTCTAAAAGAATTCGTAGTTACACTGCTGAGGTAAGGAAAATACGAAATGACATCTAGATTTTTAAATTCTAAAAGAATTCCTAGAGTTACTGCTGAGGTATGAAAAATACGATATTACACATAAAATTCAAAATTATGAAAGAATTTGTAGAGTTACTGCTGAGGTAAGAAAAATACGAAATGACACCATAAATTTAAAATTCTAAAAGGATTCCAAGAGTTACTTCTGAGGTAAGAAATAAACGAAATGACATCTAGAATTAAAAATTCTAAAAGCATTCGTAGAGTTACTGCTGAGGTGAGAAAAATACGAAATGACACCTAAAGTTCAATATTCTAAAAGAATACGTAGTTTCACTGCTGAGGTATGAAAAATACGAAATGACATCTAAAATTCAAAATTCGAAAAGAATTCGTAGTTTCACTGCTGAGGTAAAAAAAATACGAACTGACATCTTGAATTTAAAATGCTAAAATATTTCGTAGAATTACTGCTGAGGTATGATAAATACGAAATAAAACCTAAAATTTAATATTCTAAAAGAATTCGTAGAGTAACGTTTGAGGTAAGAAAAAAACGAAATGACATCTAAAATTAAAATTCCAAAAGAATTCGTAGAGTACTGCTTAGGTATGTAAAATACGAAATGACATCTACAATTCAACATTCCAAAATAATTCGTAGAGTTACTTCTGAGGTAAGATAAATACGAAATGACACCTAAAATTCAAAATTCTAAAAGATTTCGTAGTTTCATTGTTGTGGTAAGAAAAACACGAAATGCCACCTAAAATTCAAAATTCTAAAAAAATTCATCGAGGTATTGCCGAAGTAAGATAAATACGAAATGACATCTAGAATTAAAAATTCTAAAAGAATTCGTAGAGTTGAAACTAAGGTAACAAAAAAACGAAATAACACCTAAAATTAAAAATTCTTAATGAATTCGTAGATTTACTGCTGAGGTATGAAAAATAGGAAATGACATCTAGAATTTCAAATTCTAAAAGAATTTTTCGAGTTAATAATGAGGTATGAAAAATACGGAATGACACCTAAAATTCAATGTTCTAAAAGAATTCGTGCAGTTACTGTTATGGTAAGAAAAAAACGAAATAAAATCTAGAATTCAAAATTCTAAAAGTATTCGTAGTTTCACTGCTGAGGTAAGAAAAATACGAAATGACATTTAGAATTCGAAATTCCCAAAAAAAATCGTAGTTTCACTGCTGAGGTAAGAAAAATACGAAATGACTTCTAAAATTTCTAAATTCAAAAAGAATTCGTAGAGTTACTGCTTAGATAAGAAAAAAACGTGATGTAATCTAGAATAAAAAATGCTAAAATACTTCGTAGTTTCACTGCTGTGGTAAGAAAAATACGAAATGAAACTAAAATTCATATTTCTAAAAGAATTCCAAGATTTACTGCTGAGGTAAGAAAAATACGAAATGACATCTAGAATTAGAAATTATAAAAGAATTCGGAGAATTACTGCTGAGGTATGAAAAATACGAAATGACATATAGAATTCAAAATTCTAAAAGAATTCTTAGAGGTACTGCCGAAGTAAGAAAAATACGAAACTACATGTAGAATTAAAAATGCTAAAATAATTCGTAGAGTTACTGCTGAGATATGAGTAAAACGATGATACATCTAGAATTTAATATCATAAAATAATTCGTAGTTTCACTGCTGTGGTAAGAAAAATACCAAATGACACCTAAAATTCATATTTCTAAAAGAATTCCAAGATTTACTGCTGAGGTAAGAAAAATACGAAATGACATCTAGAATTAGAAATTATAAAAGAATTCGGAGAATTACTGCTGAGGTATGAAAAATACGAAATGACATATAGAATTCAAAATTCTAAAAGAATTCTTAGAGGTACTGCCGAAGTAAGAAAAATACGAAACTACATGTAGAATTAAAAATGCTAAAATAATTCGTAGAGTTACTGCTGATGTATAAAAAATACGAAATGACACCTAAAAATAAAATTCTAAAAGAATTCGTAGAGTTACTGCTAGTGCAAGAAAAAAACGAAATGACACGTAAAATTCAAAATTCAAAAAGAAATCGTAGAATTACTTTTTAGGTAAGAAAAAAACGAAATGACATCTAGAATTTCAAATTCTAAAATAATCCGTAGAGTTACTGCTGAGGTATGTAAAATACGAAATGACACCTAAAATTATAAATTCCAAAAGAATTGCGAGATTTACTGCTAAGGTAAAAAAACTAAATGACACCTAAAATTCAAAATTCTAAAAGAATTCGTAGTTACTGCTGAGATTAGAAAAATACGAAATGAAAAATAAAATTCAAAATTTTAAAAAATTCGTAGAGGTAATGCTGAGGTAAGAAAAAAAACTGAAATGACATCTAGAATTTTAAATGCTAAAACAATTCGTAGTTTCACTGCTGAGGTAAGAAAAATACGAAATGACACCTAAAATGCAAAATTCTATAAGAATTCGTAGAGTTACTGCTGAGGTAAGAAAAAACAAAATGACATCTAACATTTAAAATTCTAAAAGATTTCGTAGAGTTCCTGCTGAGATAAGAAAAATACGAAATGAAACCTAAACTTTAAAATTCTAAAAGATTTCGCAGAATTACTGCTGAGGTCAGAAAAATACGAAATAACACCTAAAATTCAAAATTCTAAAAGAATTCGTAGAGTAGGTAACTTTTGAGGCAAGAATAAAAAGGAATGACATCTAGAATTCAAAATTCTAAAAGAATTCGTATAATTAAAGCTGAGGTAACAAAAATACGAATTGACATCTAGAATTCAAAATTGCCAAAAGAATATCGTAGTTTCACTTCTGTGGTAAGAAAAATACGAAATGACACCTAAAATTCAAATTTCTAAAAGAATTCCAAGAGTTATTGCTGAGGTAAGAAAAAAACGAAATGACATCTAGAATTTAAAATTCTAAAAGAATTCGTTGAGATAATGCTGAGGTATGAAAAATACGAAATGACACCTAAAATTCAAAATTCTAAAAGAATTCGTAGAGTTAATGCTGAAGTAAGAATAAAACGAAATGACATCTAGAATTTCAAATTCTAAAAGAATTCGTTGAGATAATGCTGAGGTATGAAAAATACGAAATGACACCTAAAATTCAAAATTTTAAAAGAATTCGTAGAGTTACTGCTGAGGTAAGAAAAATACGATATGACATTTAGAATTCTAAATTCTAAATGAATTTGGAGAGTTACTGCTGAGGTAAGAAAAATACGAAATGACATCTAGAAGTTAAATTCTAAAAGAATTCGTAGTTCCACTGCTGAGGGAAGAAAAATTCGAAATAACACCTAAAATTCAAAATTCTAGAAGAATTCGGAGAGTTCTCAATAACAATAACATATGGTAAAAAACATGAGTAAGGTAACAAAAATACGAGATGACATCTAGAATTCAAAATTCTAAAAGAATTCGTAGAGTTACTGCTGAGGAATCAAAAATACGAAATGACACTTAAAATTCAAAATTCTAAAAGAATTCGGAGAGTTACTGCTGAGGTAAGAAAAATACGATATGACATCTAGAATTCAAAATTCTAAAAGAATTCGTAGAGTTACTGCTGAGGTAAGAAAAATACGAAATGACACCTAAAATTCAAAATTCTAAAAGAATTCGTAGAGTAGGTAACTTTTGAGGCAAGAAAAAAACGAAATGACATCTAGAATTCAAAATTCTAAAAGAATTCGTATAGTTAAAGCTGAGGTAACTAAAATACGAAATGACATCTAGAATTCAAAATTGCCAAAAGAATATCGTATTTTCACTTCTGTGGTAAGAAAAATACGAAATGACACCTAAAATTCAAATTTCTAAAAGAATTCCAAGAGTTATTGCTGAGGTAAGAAAAAAACGAAATGACATCTAGAATTTAAAATTCTAAAAGAATTCGTTGAGATAATGCTGAGGTATGAAAAATACGAAATGACACCTAAAATTCAAAATTCTAAAAGAATTCGTAGAGTTAATGCTGAAGTAAGAATAAAACGAAATGACATCTAGAATTTCAAATTCTAAAAGAATTCGTTGAGATAATGCTGAGGTATGAAAAATACGAAATGACACCTAAAATTCAAAATTCTAAATGAATTCGTAGAGTTAATGCTGAAGTAAGAATAAAACGAAATGACATCTAGAATTTCAAATTCTAAAAGAATTCGTTGAGATAATGCTAAGGTATGAAAAATACGAAATGACACCTAAAATTCAAAATTCTAAAAGAATTCGTAGTGTTACTGCTGAGGTAAGAAATATACGATATGACATTTAAAATTCAAAATTAAAAAGGAATTCGGAATGTACTGCAGAGGTAAGAAAAATACAAAATGACATCTAGAATTTAAAATTCTAAAAGAATTCCAAGAGTTACTTCTGAGGTAAGAAAAAACGAAATAACATCTAGTATTTAAAATTCTAAAAGTATTCGTAGAGTTACTGCTGAGATAAGAAAAATACGATAAGAAACCTAAAATTCAATATTTTAAAAGAATTCGTAAAGTTACTGTTGAGGTAAGGAAAAAACAAAATAAGATCTAGAATTCAAATTTCTAAAAGAATTCTTAGTTTCACTGCTGAGGTAAGAAAAATACGTAATGACACCTTAAATTCAAAATTCTAAATGTATTCGTAGAGTTACTTCTGAGATAAGAAAAATAGGAAATGACATCTAGAATTAAAAATTCTAAACGAATTCATAGAGTTACTGCTGAGGTAAGAAAAATACGAAAAGACACCTAAAATTCAATATATTGTATAAGAATTCGGAGTTTCACTTCTGTGGTAAGAAAATTCGAAATGACACCTAAAATTCAAATTTCTAAAAGAATTCGTAGTTTCACTGCTGAGGTAAAAAAAATACGAACTGACATCTTGAATTTAAAATGCTAAAGTATTTCGTAGAATTACTGCTGAGGTATGATAAATACGAAATAAAACCTAAAATTTAATATTCTAAAAGAATTCGTAGAGTAACGTTTGAGGTAAGAAAAAAACGAAATGACATCTAAAATTAAAATTCCAAAAGAATTCGTAGAGTACTGCTTAGGTATGTAAAATACGAAATGACATCTACAATTCAACATGCCAAAATAATTCGTAGAGTTACTTCTGAGGTAAGATAAATACGAAATGACACCTAAAATTCAAAATTCTAAAAGAATTCGTAGTTTCATTGTTGTGGTAAGAAAAACACGAAATGCCACCTAAAATTCAAAATTCTAAAAAAATTCATCGAGGTATTGCCGAAGTAAGATAAATACGAAATGACATCTAGAATTAAAAATTCTAAAAGAATTCGTAGAGTTGAAACTAAGGTAACAAAAAAACGAAATAACACCTAAAATTAAAAATTCTTAATGAATTCGTAGATTTACTGCTGAGGTATGAAAAATAGGAAATGACATCTAGAATTTCAAATTCTAAAAGAATTTTTCGAGTTAATAATGAGGTATGAAAAATACGGAATGACACCTAAAATTCAATGTTCTAAAAGAATTCGTGCAGTTACTGTTATGGTAAGAAAAAAACGAAATAAAATCTAGAATTCAAAATTCTAAAAGTATTCGTATTTCACTGCTGAGGTAAGAAAAATACGAAATGACATTTAGAATTCGAAATTCCCAAAAAAAAATCGTAGTTTCACTGCTGAGGTAAGAAAAATACGAAATGACTTCTAAAATTTCTAAATTCAAAAAGAATTCGTAGAGTTACTGCTTAGATAAGAAAAAAACGTGATGTAATCTAGAATGAAAAATGCTAAAATCCTTCGTAGTTTCACTGCTGTGGTAAGAAAAATACGAAATGAAACTAAAATTCAACATTCTAAAAGAATTCGTAGAGTTACTGCTGAGATATGAGTAAAACGATGATACATCTAGAATTTAATATCATAAAATAATTCGTAGTTTCACTGCTGTGGTAAGAAAAATACCAAATGACACCTAAAATTCATATTTCTAAAAGAATTCCAAGATTTACTGCTGAGGTAAGAAAAATACGAAATGACATCTAGAATTCGAAATTATAAAAGAATTCGGAGAATTACTGCTGAGGTATGAAAAATACGAAATGACATCTAGAATTCAAAATTCTAAAAGAATTCTTAGAGGTACTGCCGAAGTAAGAAAAATACGAAACGACATGTAGAATTAAAAATGCTAAAATAATTCGTAGAGTTACTGCTGATGTATAAAAAATACGAAATGTCACCTAAAAATAAAATTCTAAAAGAATTCGTAGAGTTACTGCTAGTGCAAGAAAAAAACGAAATGACACGTAAAATTCAAAATTCAAAAAGAAATCGTAGAATTACTTTTTAGGTAAGAAAAAAACAAAATGACATCTAGAATTTCGAATTCTAAAATAATCCGTAGAGTTACTGCTGAGGTATGTAAAATACGAAATGACACCTAAAATTATAAATTCCAAAAGAATTGCGAGATTTACTGCTAAGGTAAAAAAACTAAATGACACCTAAAATTCAAAATTCTAAAAGAATTCGTAGTTACTGCTGAGATTAGAAAAATACGAAATGAAAAATAAAATTCAAAATTTTAAAAAAATTCGTAGAGGTAATGATGAGGTAAGAAAAAAAACTGAAATGACATCTAGAATTTTAAATGCTAAAACAATTCGTAGTTTCACTGCTGAGGTAAGAAAAATACGAAATAACACCTAAAATTCTAAATTCTAAAAGAATTCGTAGAGTAGGTAACTTTTGAGGCAAGAAAAAAACGAAATGACATCTAGAATTCAAAATTCTAAAAGAATTCGTATAGTTAAAGCTGAGGTAACAAAAATACGAAATGACATCTAGAATTCAAAATTGCCAAAAGAATATCGTAGTTTCACTTCTGTGGTAAGAAAAATACGAAATGACACCTAAAATTCAAATTTCTAAAAGAATTCCAAGAGTTATTGCTGAGGTAAGAAAAAAACGAAATGACATCTAGAATTTAAAATTCTAAAAGAATTCGTTGAGATAATGCTGAGGTATGAAAAATACGAAATGACACCTAATATTCAAAATTCTAAAAGAATTCGTAGAGTTAATGCTGAAGTAAGAATAAAACGAAATGACATCTAGAATTTCAAATTCTAAAAGAATTCGTTGAGATAATGCTGAGGTATGAAAAATACGAAATGACACCTAAAATTCAAAATTTTAAAAGAATTCGTAGAGTTACTGCTGAGGTAAGAAAAATACGAAATGACATCTAGAAGTTAAATTCTAAAAGAATTCGTAGTTCCACTGCTGAGGGAAGAAAAATTCGAAATAACACCTAAAATTCAAAATTCTAGAAGAATTCGGAGAGTTCTCAATAACAATAACATAAGGTAACAAACATGAGTAAGGTAACAAAAATACGAAATGACATCTAGAATTCAAAATTCTAAAAGAATTCGTAGAGTTACTGCTGAGGAAACAAAAATACGAAATGACACTTAAAATTCAAAATTCTAAAAGAATTCGGAGAGTTACTGCTGAGGTAAGAAAAATACGATATGACATCTAGAATTCAAAATTCTAAAAGAATTCGTAGAGTTACTGCTGAGGTAAGAAAAATACGAAATGACACCTAAAATTCAAAATTCTAAAAGAAATCGTAGAGTAGGTAACTTTTGAGGCAAGAAAAAAACGAAATGACATCTAGAATTCAAAATTCTAAAAGAATTCGTATAGTTAAAGCTGAGGTAACTAAAATACGAAATGACATCTAGAATTCAAAATTGCCAAAAGAATATCGTAGTTTCACTTCTGTGGTATGAAAAATACGAAATGACACCTAAAATTCAAATTTCTAAAAGAATTCCAAGAGTTATTGCTGAGGTAAGAAAAAAACGAAATGACATCTAGAATTTAAAATTCTAAATGAATTCGTTGAGATAATGCTGAGGTATGAAAAGTACGAAATGACACCTAAAATTCAAAATTCTAAAAGAATTCGTAGAGTTAATGCTGAAGTAAGAATAAAACGAAATGACATCTAGAATTTCAAATTCTAAAAGAATTCGTTGAGATAATGCTGAGGTATGAAAAATACGAAATGACACCTAAAATTCAAAATTCTAAATGAATTCGTAGAGTTAATGCTGAAGTATGAATAAAACGAAATGACATCTAGAATTTCAAATTCTAAAAGAATTCGTTGAGATAATGCTAAGGTATGAAAAATACGAAATGACACCTAAAATTCAAAATTCTAAAAGAATTCGTAGAGTTACTGCTGAGGTAAGAAATATACGATATGACATTTAAAATTCAAAATTAAAAAGGAATTCGGAATGTACTGCAGAGGTAAGAAAAATACAAAATGACATCTAGAATTTAAAATTCTAAAAGAATTCCAAGAGTTACTTCTGAGGTAAGAAAAAACGAAATAACATCTAGTATTTAAAATTCTAAAAGTATTCGTAGAGTTACTGCTGAGATAAGAAAAATACGATAAGAAACCTAAAATTCAATATTTTAAAAGAATTCGTAAAGTAACTGTTGAGGTAAGGAAAAAACAAAATAAGATCTAGAATTCAAATTTCTAAAAGAATTCTTAGTTTCACTGCTGAGGTAAGAAAAATACGTAATGACACCTTAAATTCAAAATTCTAAAAGTATTCGTAGAGTTACTTCTGAGATAAGAAAAATAGGAAATGACATCTAGAATTAAAAATTCTAAACGAATTCATAGAGTTACTGCTGAGGTAAGAAAAATACGAAAAGACACCTAAAATTCAATATATTGTATAAGAATTCGGAGTTTCACTTCTGTGGTAAGAAAAATACGAAATGACACCTAAAATTCAAATTTCTAAAAGAATTCCAAGAGTTATTGCTGAGGTAAGAAAAAAACGAAATGACATCTAGAATTTAAAATTCTAAAAGAATTCGTTGAGATAATGCTGAGGTATGAAAAACACGAAATGACATCTACAATTCAACATTCCAAAATAATTCGTAGAGTTACTTCTGAGGTAAGATAAATACGAAATGACACCTAAAATTCAAAATTCTAAAAGAATTCGTAGTTTCATTGTTGTGGTAAGAAAAACACGAAATGCCACCTAAAATTCAAAATTCTAAAAAAATTCATCGAGGTATTGCCGAAGTAAGATAAATACGAAATGACATCTAGAATTAAAAATTCTAAAAGAATTCGTAGAGTTGAAACTAAGGTAACAAAAAAACGAAATAACACCTAAAATTAAAAATTCTTAATGAATTCGTAGATTTACTGCTGAGGTATGAAAAATAGGAAATGACATCTAGAATTTCAAATTCTAAAAGAATTTTTCGAGTTAATGCTGAGGTATGAAAAATACGGAATGACACCTAAAATTAAAAATTCTAAAAGAATTCGTAGAGTTAATGCTGAAGTAAGAATAAAACGAAATGACATCTAGAATTTCAAATTCTAAAAGAATTCGTTGAGATAATGCTGAGGTATGAAAAATACGAAATGACACCTAAAATTCAAAATTCTAAATGAATTCGTAGAGTTAATGCTGAAGTAAGAATAAAACGAAATGACATCTAGAATTTCAAATTCTAAAAGAATTCGTTGAGATAATGCTAAGGTATGAAAAATACGAAATGACACCTAAAATTCAAAATTCTAAAAGAATTCGTAGAGTTACTGCTGAGGTAAGAAATATACGATATGACATTTAAAATTCAAAATTAAAAAGGAATTCGGAATGTACTGCAGAGGTAAGAAAAATACAAAATGACATCTAGAATTTAAAATTCTAAAAGAATTCCAAGAGTTACTTCTGAGGTAAGAAAAAACGAAATAACATCTAGTATTTAAAATTCTAAAAGTATTCGTAGAGTTACTGCTGAGATAAGAAAAATACGATAAGAAACCTAAAATTCAATATTTTAAAAGAATTCGTAAAGTTACTGTTGAGGTAAAGAAAAAACAAAATCAGATCTAGAATTCAAATTTCTAAAAGAATTCTTAGTTTCACTGCTGACGTAAGAAAAATACGTAATGACACCTTAAATTCAAAATTCTAAAAGTATTCGTAGAGTTACTTCTGAGATAAGAAAAATAGGAAATGACATCTAGAATTAAAAATTCTAAACGAATTCATAGAGTTACTGCTGAGGTAAGAAAAATACGAAAAGACACCTAAAATTCAATATATTGTATAAGAATTCGGAGTTTCACTTCTGTGGTAAGAAAAATACGAAATGACACCTAAAATTCAAATTTCTAAAAGAATTCCAAGAGTTATTGCTGAGGTAAGAAAAAAACGAAATGACATCTAGAATTTAAAGTTCTAAAAGAATTCGTTGAGATAATGCTGAGGTATGAAAAATACGAAATGACATCTACAATTCAACATTCCAAAATAATTCGTAGAGTCACTTCTGAGGTAAGATAAATACGAAATGACACCTAAAATTCAAAATTCTAAAAGAATTCGTAGTTTCATTGTTGTGGTAAGAAAAACACGAAATGCCACCTAAAATTCAAAATTCTAAAAAAATTCATCGAGGTATTGCCGAAGTAAGATAAATACGAAATGACATCTAGAATTAAAAATTCTAAAAGAATTCGTAGAGTTGAAACTAAGGTAACAAAAAAACGAAATAACACCTAAAATTAAAAATTCTTAATGAATTCGTAGATTTACTGCTGAGGTATGAAAAATAGGAAATGACATCTAGAATTTCAAATTCTAAAAGAATTTTTCGAGTTAATGCTGAGGTATGAAAAATACGGAATGACACCTAAAATTCAATGTTCTAAAAGAATTCGTGCAGTTACTGTTATGGTAAGAAAAAAACGAAATAAAATCTAGAATTCAAAATTCTAAAAGTATTCGTAGTTTCACTGCTGAGGTAAGAAAAATACGAAATGACATTTAGAATTCAAAATTCCCAAAAAAAATCGTAGTTTCACTGCTGAGGTAAGAAAAATACGAAATGACTTCTAAAATTTCTAAATTCAAAAAGAATTCGTAGAGTTACTGCTTAGATAAGAAAAAAACGTGATGTAATCTAGAATAAAAAATGCTAAAATCCTTCGTAGTTTCACTGCTGTGGTAAGAAAAATACGAAATGAAACTAAAATTTAACATTCTAAAAGAATTCGTAGAGTTACTGCTGAGATATGAGTAAAACGATGATACATCTAGAATTTAATATCATAAAATAATTCGTAGTTTCACTGCTGTGGTAAGAAAAATACCAAATGACACCTAAAATTCATATTTCTAAAAGAATTCCAAGATTTACTGCTGAGGTAAGAAAAATACGAAATGACATCTAGAATTCCAAATTATAAAAGAATTCGGAGAATTACTGCTGAGGTATGAAAAATACGAAATGACATCTAGAATTCAAAATTCTAAAAGAATTCTTATAGGTACTGCCGAAGTAAGAAAAATACGAAACGACATGTAGAATTAAAAATGCTAAAATAATTCGTAGAGTTACTGCTGATGTATAAAAAATACGAAATGACACCTAAAAATAAAATTCTAAAAGAATTCGTAGAGTTACTGCTAGTGCAAGAAAAAAACGAAATGACACGTAAAATTCAAAATTCAAAAAGAAATCGTAGAATTACTTTTTAGGTAAGAAAAAAACGAAATGACATCTAGAATTTCAAATTCTAAAATAATCCGTAGAGTTACTGCTGAGGTATGTGAAATACGAAATGACACCTAAAATTATAAATTCCAAAAGAATTGCGAGATTTACTGCTAAGGTAAAAAAACTAAATGACACCTAAAATTCAAAATTCTAAAAGAATTCGTAGTTACTGCTGAGATTAGAAAAATACGAAATGAAAAATAAAATTCAAAATTTTAAAAAAATTCGTAGAGGTAATGCTGAGGTAAGAAAAAAAACTGAAATGACATCTAGAATTTTAAATGCTAAAACAATTCGTAGTTTCACTGCTGAGGTAAGAAAAATACGAAATGACACCTAAAATGCAAAATTCTATAAGAATTCGTAGAGTTACTGCTGAGGTAAGAAAAAACAAAATGACATCTAACATTTAAAATTCTAAAAGATTTCGTAGAGTTCCTGCTGAGATAAGAAAAATACGAAATGAAACCTAAACTTTAAAATTCTAAAAGATTTCGCAGAATTACTGCTGAGGTCAGAAAAATACGAAATAACACCTAAAATTCTAAATTCTAAAAGAATTCGTAGAGTAGGTAACTTTTGAGGCAAGAAAAAAACGAAATGACATCTAGAATTCAAAATTCTAAAAGAATTCGTATAGTTAAAGCTGAGGTAACAAAAATACGAAATGACATCTAGAATTCAAAATTGCCAAAAGAATATCGTAGTTTCACTTCTGTGGTAAGAAAAATACGAAATGACACCTAAAATTCAAATTTCTAAAAGAATTCCAAGAGTTATTGCTGAGGTAAGAAAAAAACGAAATGACATCTAGAATTTAAAATTCTAAAAGAATTCGTTGAGATAATGCTGAGGTATGAAAAATACGAAATGACACCTAAAATTCAAAATTCTAAAAGAATTCGTAGAGTTAATGCTGAAGTAAGAATAAAACGAAATGACATCTAGAATTTCAAATTCTAAAAGAATTCGTTGAGATAATGCTGAGGTATGAAAAATACGAAATGACACCTAAAATTCAAAATTTTAAAAGAATTCGTAGAGTTACTGCTGAGGTAAGAAAAATACGATATGACATTTAGAATTCTAAATTCTAAATGAATTCGGAGAGTTACTGCTGAGGTAAGAAAAATACGAAACGACTTCTAGAAGTTAAATTCTAAAAGAATTCGTAGTTCCACTGCTGAGGGAAGAAAAATTCGAAATAACACCTAAAATTCAAAATTCTAGAAGAATTCGGAGAGTTCTCAATAACAATAACATAAGGTAACAAACATGAGTAAGGTAACAAAAATACGAAATGACATCTAGAATTCAAAATTCTAAAAGAATTCGTAGAGTTACTGCTGAGGAAACAAAAATACGAAATGACACTTAAAATTCAAAATTCTAAAAGAATTCGGAGAGTTACTGCTAAGGTAAGAAAAATACGATATGACATCTAGAATTCAAAACTCTAAAAGAATTCGTAGAGTTACTGCTGAGGTAAGAAAAATACGAAATGACACCTAAAATTCAAAATTCTAAAAGAATTCGTAGAGTAGGTAACTTTTGAGGCAAGAAAAAAACGAAATGACATCTAGAATTCAAAATTCTAAAAGAATTCGTATAGTTAAAGCTGAGGTAACTAAAATACGAAATGACATCTAGAATTCAAAATTGCCAAAAGAATATCGTAGTTTCACTTCTGTGGTAAGAAAAATACGAAATGACACCTAAAATTCAAATTTCTAAAAGAATTCCAAGAGTTATTGCTGAGGTAAGAAAAAAACGAAATGACATCTAGAATTTAAAATTCTAAAAGAATTCGTTGAGATAATGCTGAGGTTTGAAAAATACGAAATGACACCTAAAATTCAAAATTCTAAAAGAATTCGTAGAGTTAATGCTGAAGTAAGAATAAAACGAAATGACATCTAGAATTTCAAATTCTAAAAGAATTCGTTGAGATAATGCTGAGGTATGAAAAATACGAAATGACACCTAAAATTCAAAATTCTAAAAGAATTCGTAGAGTTAATGCTGAAGTAAGAATAAAACGAAATGACATCTAGAATTTCAAATTCTAAAAGAATTCGTTGAGATAATGCTAAGGTATGAAAAATACGAAATGACACCTAAAATTCAAAATTCTAAAAGAATTCGTAGAGTTACTGCTGAGGTAAGAAATATACGATATGACATTTAAAATTCAAAATTAAAAAGGAATTCGGAATGTACTGCAGAGGTAAGAAAAATACAAAATGACATCTAGAATTTAAAATTCTAAAAGAATTCCAAGAGTTACTTCTGAGGTAAGAAAAAACGAAATAACATCTAGTATTTAAAATTCTAAAAGTATTCGTAGATTTACTGCTGAGATAAGAAAAATACGATAAGAAACCTAAAATTCAATATTTTAAAAGAATTCGTAAAGTTACTGTTGAGGTAAGGAAAAAACAAAATAAGATCTAGAATTCAAATTTCTAAAAGAATTCTTAGTTTCACTGCTGAGGTAAGAAAAATACGAAATGACAACTATAATTCAAAATTCAAAAAGAATTCTGAGAGTCACTACTGAGGTAAGAAAACAAAGAAATGATATCTAGAATTTAAAATGCTAAAATTATTCGTAGAGTTACTGCTAAGGTATGAAAAATACGAAATGACACCTAAAATTCAAAATTCTAAAAGAATTCGTAGATTTACTGCTGAGGTAAAAACAAAACGAAATGACATATAGAATTCTAAATTCTAAAAGAATCCGTAGTTACACTGCTGAGGTAAGGAAAATACGAAATGACATCTAGATTTTTAAATTCTAAAAGAATTCCTAGAGTTATTGCTGAGGTATGAAAAATACGATATTACACGTAAAATTCAAAATTATGAAAGAATTTTTAGAGTTACTGCTGAGGTAAGAAAAATACGAAATGACACCATAAATTTAAAATTCTAAAAGGATTCCAAGAGTTACTTCTGAGGTAAGAAATAAACGAAATGACATCTAGAATTAAAAATTCTAAAAGCATTCGTAGAGTTACTGCTGAGGTGAGAAAAATACGAAATGACACCTAAAGTTCAATATTCTAAAAGAATACGTAGTTTCACTGCTGAGGTATGAAAAATACGAAATGACATCTAAAATTCAAAATTCGAAAAGAATTCGTAGTTTCACTGCTGAGGTAAAAAAAATACGAACTGACATCTTGAATTTAAAATGCTAAAATATTTCGTAGAATTACTGCTGAGGTATGATAAATACGAAATAAAACCTAAAATTTAATATTCTAAAAGAATTCGTAGAGTAACGTTTGAGGTAAGAAAAAAAACGAAATGACATCTAAAATTAAAATTCCAAAAGAATTCGTAGAGTACTGCTTAGGTATGTAAAATACGAAATGACATCTACAATTCAACATTCCAAAATAATTCGTAGAGTTACTTCTGAGGTAAGATAAAGACGAAATGACACCTAAAATTCAAAATTCTAAAAGAATTCGTAGTTTCATTGTTGTGGTAAGAAAAACACGAAATGCCACCTAAAATTCAAAATTCTAAAAAAATTCATCGAGGTATTGCCGAAGTAAGATAAATACGAAATGACATCTAGAATTAAAAATTCTAAAAGAATTCGTAGAGTTGAAACTAAGGTAACAAAAGAACGAAATAACACCTAAAATTAAAAATTCTTAATGAATTCGTAGATTTACTGCTGAGGTATGAAAAATAGGAAATGACATCTAGAATTTCAAATTCTAAAAGAATTTTTCGAGTTATTGCTGAGGTATGAAAAATACGGAATGACACCTAAAATTCAATGTTCTAAAAGAATTCGTGCAGTTACTGTTATGGTAAGAAAAAAACGAAATAAAATCTAGAATTCAAAATTCTAAAAGTATTCGTAGTTTCACTGCTGAGGTAAGAAAAATACGAAATGACATTTAGAATTCGAAATTCCCAAAAAAAAATCGTAGTTTCACTGCTGAGGTAAGAAAAATACGAAATGACTTCTAAAATTTCTAAATTCAAAAAGAATTCGTAGAGTTACTGCTTAGATAAGAAAAAAACGTGATGTAATCTAGAATAAAAAATGCTAAAATACTTCGTAGTTTCACTGCTGTGGTAAGAAAAATACGAAATGAAACTAAAATTCAACATTCTAAAAGAATTCGTAGAGTTACTGCTGAGATATGAGTAAAACGATGATACATCTAGAATTTAATATCATAAAATAATTCGTAGTTTCACTGCTGTGGTAAGAAAAATACCAAATGACACCTAAAATTCATATTTCTAAAAGAATTCCAAGATTTACTGCTGAGGTAAGAAAAATACGAAATGACATCTAGAATTTGAAATTATAAAAGAATTCGGAGAATTACTGCTGAGGTATGAAAAATACGAAATGACATCTAGAATTCAAAATTCTAAAAGAATTCTTAGAGGTACTGCCGAAGTAAGGAAAATACGATACGACATGTAGAATTAAAAATGCTAAAATAATTCGTAGAGTTACTGCTGATGTATAAAAAATACGAAATGACACCTAAAAATAAAATTCTAAAAGAATTCGTAGAGTTACTGCTAGTGCAAGAAAAAAACGAAATGACACGTAAAATTCAAAATTCAAAAAGAAATCGTAGAATTACTTTTTAGGTAAGAAAAAAACGAAATGACATCTAGAATTTCAAATTCTAAAATAAATCGTAGAGTTACTGCTGAGGTATGTAAAATACGAAATGACACCTAAAATTATAAATTCCAAAAGAATTGCGAGATTTACTGCTAAGGTAAAAAAACTAAATGACACCTAAAATTCAAAATTCTAAAAGAATTCGTAGTTACTGCTGAGATTAGAAAAATACGAAATGAAAAATAAAATTCAAAATTTTAAAAAAATTCGTAGAGGTAATGCTGAGGTAAGAAAAAAAACTGAAATGACATCTAGAATTTTAAATGCTAAAACAATTCGTAGTTTCACTGCTGAGGTAAGAAAAATACGAAATGACACCTAAAATGCAAAATTCTATAAGAATTCGTAGAGTTACTGCTGGGGTAAGAAAAAACAAAATGACATCTAAAATTTAAAATTCTAAAAGATTTCGTAGAGTTCCTGCTGAGATAAGAAAAATACGAAATGAAACCTAAACTTTAAAATTCTAAAAGATTTCGCAGAATTACTGCTGAGGTCAGAAAAATACGAAATAACACCTAAAATTCAAAATTCTAAAAGAATTCATAGAGAAGGTAACTTTTGAGGCAAGAAAAAAACGAAATGACATCTAGATTTCAAAATTCTAAAAGAATTCGTATAGTTAAAGCTGAGGTAACAAAAATACGAAATGACATCTAGAATTCAAAATTGCCAAAAGAATATCGTAGTTTCACTTCTGTGGTAAGAAAAATACGAAATGACACCTAAAATTCAAATTTCTAAAAGAATTCCAAGAGTTATTGCTGAGGTAAGAAAAAAACGAAATGACATCTAGAATTTAAAATTCTAAAAGAATTCGTTGAGATAATGCTGAGGTATGAAAAATACGAAATGACACCTAAAATTCAAAATTCTAAAAGAATTCGTAGAGTTAATGCTGAAGTAAGAATAAAACGAAATGACATCTAGAATTTCAAATTCTAAAACAATTCGTTGAGAAAATGCTGAGGTATGAAAAATACGAAATGACACCTAAAATTCAAAATTCTAAATGAATTCGTAGAGTTAATGCTGAAGTAAGAATAAAACGAAATGACATCTAGAATTTCAAATTCTAAAAGAATTAGTTGAGATAATGCTAAGGTATGAAAAATACGAAATGACACCTAAAATTCAAAATTCTAAAAGAATTCGTAGAGTTACTGCTGAGGTAAGAAATATACGATATGACATTTAAAATTCAAAATGAAAAAGGAATTCGGAATGTACTGCAGAGGTAAGAAAAATACAAAATGACATCTAGAATTTAAAATTCTAAAAGAATTCCAAGAGTTACTTCTGAGGTAAGAAAAAACGAAATAACATCTAGTATTTAAAATTCTAAAAGTATTCGTAGAGTTACTGCTGAGATAAGAAAAATACGATAAGAAACCTAAAATTCAATATTTTAAAAGAATTCGTAAAGTTACTGTTGAGGTAAGGAAAAAACAAAATAAGATCTAGAATTCAAATTTCTAAAAGATTTCTTAGTTTCACTGCTGAGGTAAGAAAAATACGTAATGACACCTTAAATTCAAAATTCTAAAAGTATTCGTAGAGTTACTTCTGAGATAAGAAAAATAGGAAATGACATCTAGAATTAAAAATTCTAAACGAATTCATAGAGTTACTGCTGAGGTAAGAAAAATACGAAAAGACACCTAAAATTCAATATATTGTATAAGAATTCGGAGTTTCACTTCTGTGGTAAGAAAAATACGAAATGTCACCTAAAATTCAAAATTCTAAAAGAATTCCAAGAGTTACTGCTGAGGTAAGAAAATAACGAAATAACATCTAGTATTTAAACTTCTAAAAATATTCGTAGAGTTACTGCTTAGTTAAGAAAAATACGATAAGAAACCTAAAATTCAATATTTTAATAGAATTCGTAAAATTACTGTTGAGGTAAGGAAAAAACGAAATAAGATCTAGAATTCCAAATTCTAAAAGAATTCGTTGTTTCACTGCTGAGGTAAGAAAAATACGAAATGACACGATAAATTTAAAATCATAAGAGATTTGTAGTTTCACTGCTGAGGTAAGAAGAATACGAAAAGACACCTAAAATTCAAAATTCTGAAAGAATTCTTAAAGTTACTGCTGAAGTAAGAAAAATACGATTTGACATCTATAATTTAAAGTGCTAAAATAATTCGTAGAGTTACTGCTGAGGTATGATAAATACGAAATAACACATAAAATTCAAAATACTAAAAGAATTCCTAGAGTTACTGCTGAGGCAATAAAAAACGAAATGACATCTAGAATTCAAAATTCTAAAAGAATTCGGAGAGTTATTGCTGAGGTAAGAAAAATACAATATGACATCTAGAATTACATATTCTAAAAGAATTTGTAGTTTCACTGCTGAGGTAAAAAGAATACGAAAAGACACCTAATATTCAAAATTCTGAAAAAATTCTTAGAGTTACTGCTGAAGTGAGAAAATTACGATATGACATCTATAATTTAAAATGTTAAAATAATTCGTATAGTTTTGAGGTATGATAAATACGAAATGACACCTAAAATTGATAATTCTAAAAGAATTCGTAGAGTTACTGCAAATGTAAGAAACAAAGAAATGACATCTAGAATTTAAAATTCTAAAAGAATTCGTAGAGTTACTGCTGAGATAAGAAAAATACGAAATGAAAAATAAAATTCAAAATTTTAAAAGAATTCGGAGAGTTAATGCTGAGGTAAGAAAAAAACGAAATGACATCTAGAATATGAAATGCTAAAATAATTCGGAGAGTTGCTGCTGAGGTAAAGAAAATACGAAATGACACCTAAAATGCAAAATTCTAAAAGAATTCGTAGAGTTACTGCTAAGGTAAGAAAAAACGAAATGACATCTAAAATTTAAAATTCTAAATGATATCGTAGAGTTCCTTCTGAGATAAGAAAAATACGAAATGAAACCTAAACTTTAAGATTTTAAAAGAATTCGGAGAATTACTGCTGAGATAAGAAAAATACGTATTGACACCCAAAATTCAAATTTCTAAAAGAATTCGGAGTGTTAATGATGAGGTAAGAAAAATACGAAATGACATCTAGAATCTAAAATGCTAAAATAATTCGTATAGTTACTGCTGAGGTATATAAAAATCGAAATGACACCTTAAATTCAAAATTCTAATAGAATACGGATAGTTACTGCTAAGAAAATAAATAACGAAATGTCACCTAACATTCAAAATTCTAAATGAATTCGTAGAGTTACTGCTGATGTAAGGAAATACGAAATGAAACTTAAATTTTAAAATCCTAATAGAATTAGAAGAATTACTGCTGAGGTGGAAAGTACAAAATGACATCTAGAATCAAAAATTCAAAAAGAATTCGGAGAGTTACTGCTGAAGTAAGAAAAATACGAAATGACATTTAGAATTCCATTTTCCCAAAAAAATTCGTAGTTTCACTGCTGAGATAAGAAAAATACGAAATGACATCTAGATTTAATAATTATAAAAAAAAATCGTAGTTTCACTGCAGAGGTAAGAAAAATTCGAAATGGTACCTTAAATTCAACATTGTAAAAGAATTCGTAGAGTTATTGCTGAAGTAAGAATAAAACGAAATGACATCTAGAATTTATAATTCTAAAAGAATTCGTAGAATTACTGCTAAGGTAAGAAAAATACGCTATGTCATTTAGAATTCAAAATTCTAAATGAATTCGGAGAGTTACTGCTGAGGTAAAAAAAATACGAAATGACATCTAGAATTTAAATTCTAAAAGCATTCGGAGAGTTACTTTTGAGGTAAGAAAAATACGAAATGACAACTATAATTCAAAATTCAAAAAGAATTCTGAGAGTTACTACTGAGGTAAGAAAACAACGAAATGACATCTAGAATTTAAAATTCTGAAAGAATTCGTAGAGTTACTGCTGAGGTAAGAAAAATACGAAATGATATCTAGAATTTAAAATGCTAAAGTTATTCGTAGAGTTACTGCTAAGGTATGAAAAATACGAAATGACACCTAAAATTGAAATTCTAAAAGAATTCGTAGATTTACTGCTGAGGTAAAAACAAAACGAAATGACATATAGAATTCAAAATTCTAAAAGAATTCGTAGTTACACTGCTGAGGTAAGGAAAATACGAAATGACATCTAGATTTTTAAATTCTAAAAGAATTCCTAGAGTTACTGCTAAGAAATGAAAAATACGATATTACACGTAAAATTCAAAATTATGAAAGAATTTGTAGAGTTACTGCTGAGGTAAGAAAAATACGAAATGACACCATAAATTTAAAATTCTAAAAGGATTTCACGAGTTACTTCTGAGGTAAGAATAAAACGAAATGACATCTAGAATTAAAAATTCTAAAAGCATTCGTAGAGTTACTGCTGAGGTGAGAAAAATACGAAATGACACCTAAAGTTCAATATTCTAAAAGAATACGTAGTTTCACTGCTGAGGTATGAAAAATACGAAATGACATCTAAAATTCAAAATTCGAAAAGAATTCGTAGTTTCACTGCTGAGGTAAAAAAAAATACGAACTGACATCTTGAATTTAAAATGCTAAAATATTTCGTAGAATTACTACTGAGGTATGATAAATACGAAATAAAACCTAAAATTTAATATTCTAAAAGAATTCGTAGAGTAACGTTTGAGGTAAGAAAAAAACGAAATGACATCTAAAATTAAAATTCCAAAAGAATTCGTAGAGTACTGCTTAGGTATGTAAAATACGACATGACATCTACAATTCAACATTCCAAAATAATTCGTAGAGTTACTTCTGAGGTAAGATAAATACGTAATGACACCTAAAATTCAAAATTCTAAAAGAATTCGTAGTTTCATTGTTGTGGTAAGAAAAACACGAAATGTCACCTAAAATTCAAAATTCTAAAAAAATTCATCGAGGTATTGCCGAAGTAAGATAAATACGAAATGACATCTAGAATTAAAAATTCTAAAAGAATTCGTAGAGTTGAAACTAAGGTAACAAAAAAACGAAATAACACCTAAAATTAAAAATTCTTAATGAATTCGTAGATTTACTGCTGAGGTATGAAAAATAGGAAATGACATCTAGAATTTCAAATTCTAAAAGAATTTTTCGAGTTAATGCTGAGGTATGAAAAATACGGAATGACACCTAAAATTCAATGTTCTAAAAGAATTCGTGCAGTTACTGTTATGGTAAAAAAAAAACGAAATAAAATCTAGAATTCAAAATTCTAAAAGTATTCGTAGTTTCACTGCTGAGGTAAGAAAAATACGAAATGACATTTAGAATTCGAAATTCCCAAAAAAATCGCAGTTTCACTGCTGAGGTAAGAAAAATACGAAATGACTTCTAAAATTTCTAAATTCAAAAAGAATTCGTAGAGTTACTGCTTAGATAAGAAAAAAAACGTGATGTAATCTAGAATAAAAAATGCTTAAATACTTCGTAGTTTCACTGCTGTGGTAAGAAAAATACGAAATGAAACTAAAATTCAACATTCTAAAAGAATTCGTAGAGTTACTGCTGAGATATGAGTAAAACGATGATACATCTAGATTTTAATATCATAAAATAATTCGTAGTTTCACTGCTGTGGTAAGAAAAATACCAATTACAACCTAAAATTCATATTTCTAAAAGAATTCCAAGATTTACTGCTGAGGTAAGAAAAATACGAAATGACACTTAAAATTCAAAATTCTAAAAGAATTCGGAGAGTTACTGCTGAGGTAAGTAAAATACGAAATGACATCTAGAATTCAAAATTCTAAAAGAATTCGTAGAGTTACTGCTGAGGTAAGAAAAATACGAAATGACACCTAAAATTCAAAATTCTAAAAGAATTCGTAGAGTAGGTAACTTTTGAGGCAAGAAAAAAACGAAATGACATCTAGAATTCAAAATTCTAAAAGAATTCGTATAGTTAAAGCTGAGGTAACTAAAATACGAAATGACATCTAGAATTCAAAATTGCCAAAAGAATATCGTAGTTTCACTTCTGTGGTAAGAAAAATACGAAATGACACCTAAAATTCAAATTTCTAAAAGAATTCCAAGAGTAATTGCTGAGGTAAGAAAAAAACGAAATGAAATCTAGAATTTAAAATTCTAAAAGAATTCGTTGAGATATGGCTGAGGTATGAAAAATACGAAATGACACCTAAAATTCAAAATTCTAAAAGAATTCGTAGAGTTAATGCTGAAGTAAGAATAAAACGAAATGACATCTAGAATTTCAAATTCTATAAGAATTCGTTGATATAATGCTGAGGTATGAAAAATACGAAATGACACCTAAAATTCAAAATTCTAAATGAATTCGTAGAGTTAATGCTGAAGTAAGAATAAAACGAAATGACATCTAGTATTTAAAATTCTAAAAGTATTCGTAGAGTTACTGCTGAGATAAGAAAAATACGATAAGAAACCTAAAATTCAATATTTTAAAAGTATTCGTAAAGTTACTGTTGAGGTAAGGAAAAAACAGAATAAGATCTAGAATTCAAAATTCTAAAAGAATTCTTAGTTTCACTGCTGAGGTAAGAAAAATACGTAATGACACCTTAAATTCAAAATTCTAAAAGTATTCGTAGAGTTACTTCTGAGATAAGAAAAATAGGAAATGATATCTAGAATTAAAAATTCTAAACGAATTCATAGAGTTACCGCTGAGGTAAGAAAAATACGAAAAGACACCTAAAATTCAATATATTGTATAAGAATTCGGAGTTTCACTGCTGAGGTAAGAAAAATACGAAATAACATCTAATATTCAATATTATAAAAGAAGTCGTAGAGTTTCTGCTGAGGTAAGAAAAATACAAAATGACATCTAGAATTCATAATTCTAAATGAATTCGTAGTTTCACCGCTGAGGTAAAAAAAATACGAATTGACACCATAAACTCAAAATTCTAATAGAATTTGTGGTTTCACTGCTGAGGTAAGAAAAATACAAAAAGACCCATAAAATTCAAAATTCTAAACGCTTCATACTTTCACTGCTGAGGTAAGAAATATACGAAAAGACACCTAAAATTCAAAATTCTAAAAGAATTCGTATTTTCAATGCTGATGTAAGAAAAATACTAAATTACATCTAGAAATTCAAAGTCTAAAAGAATTCGTAGTTCAAAATTGCCAACAGAATTCGTAGTTTCACTTCTGTGGTAAGAAAAATACGAAATGTCACCTAAAATTCAAAATTCTAAAAGAATTCCAAGAGTTACTGCTGAGGTAAGAAAATAACGAAATAACATCTAGTATTTAAACTTCTAAAAGTATTCGTAGAGTTACTGCTGAGTTAAGAAAAATACGATAAGAAACCTAAAATTCAATATTTTAAAAGAATTCGTAAAATTACTGTTGAGGCAAAGAAAAAACGAAATAAGATCTAGAATTTCAAATTCTAAAAGAATTCGTTTTTTCACTGCTGAGGTAAGAAAAATACGAAATGACACCATAAATTTAAAATCATAAGAGATTTGTAGTTTCACTGCTGAGGTAAGAAGAATACGAAAAGACACCTAAAATTTAAAATTCTGAAAGAATTCTTAAAGTTACTGCTGAAGTAAGAAAAAAACGATATGACATCTATAATTTAAAGTGCTAAAATAATTCGTAGAGTTACTGCTGAGGTATGATAAATACGAAATAACACATAAAATTCAAAATACTAAAAGAATTCCTAGAGTTACTGCTGAGGCAATAAAAACGAAATGACATCTAGAACTCAAAATTCTAAAAGAATTCGTACTTTCAATGCTGAGGTAAGAAAAATACTAAATGACATCTAGAAATTCAAAGTCTAAAAGAATTCGTAGTTCAAAATTGCCAACAGAATTCGTAGTTTCACTTCTGTGGTAAGAAAAATACGAAATTTCACCTAAAATTCAAAACTCTAAAAGAATTCCAAGAGTTATTGCTGAGGTAAGAAAAAAAACGAAATTACATCTAGTATTTAAAATTCTAAAGTATTCGTAGAGTTACTGCTGAGTTAAGAAAAATACGATAAGAAACATTAAATTCAATATTTTAAAAGAATTCGTAAAGTTACTGATGAGGTATGGAAAAAACGAAATAAGATCTTGAATTCCAAATTCTAAAAGAATTCGTTGTTTCACTGCTGAGGTAAGAAAAATACGAAATGACACCATAAATTTAAAATTCTAAAAGAATTTGCAGATTCACTGCAGAGGTAAGAAGAATACGAAAAGACACCTAAAATTCAAAATTCTGAAAAAATTCTTATAGTTACTGTTGAAGTAAGAAAAATACAATATGACATCTATAATTTAAAATTCTACAATAATTCGTAGAGTTTTGAGGTATGATAAATACGAAATGACACCTATAATTGAAAATTCTAAAAGAATTCCTAGAGTTACTGCTGAGGTAAGAAAAATACGAAATGACATCTAGAATTAAAAATTCTAAAAGTATTCGTATAGTTAAAGCTAAGGAAAAAGAAATACGAAATGACATCTTGAATTTAAAATGCTAAAATAATTCGTAGAGTTACTACTGAGGTATGAAAAATACGAAATGACACCTAAAGTTCAAAATTCTAAAAGAATTCGTAGATTTACTGCTGAGGAAACAACAAAACGAAATGACTTCTAGAATTCAAAGTCTAAAAGAATTCGTATAGTTTAAGCTTAGGTAACAAAAATACGAAATGACATAAAGAATTCAAAATTGCCAAAAGAATTCGTAGTTTCACATCTGTGGTAAGAAAAATAAAAAATGACACCTGAAATTCAAAATGCTAAAAGAATTCCTTGAGTTACTGCTGAGGCAAGAAAAAACAAAATGACATCTAGAAAACAAAATTATAAAAGAATTCGGAGAGTTATTGTTGAGGTAAGAAAAATAAAAATTTGACATCTTGAATTCCACATTCTAAAAGAATTCCTTGTTTCACTGCTAAGGTAAGAAAAATACGAAAAGACTCCATAAATTCAAAATTCAAAAAGTATTCGTAGTTTCATTGCTAAGGTAAGAAAAATACAATATGACATCTAGAATTACAAATTCTAAAAGAAATCGTTGTTTCACTGCTGAAGTAAGAAAAATACGAAATGACACCATAAATTTAAAATTCTAAAAGAATTTGTAGTTTCACTGCCAAGGTAAGAAGAATACGAAAAGACACCTAAAATTCAAAATTCTGAAAGAATTCTTAGAGTTACTGCTGAAGTGAGAAAATTACGATATGACATCTATAATTTAAAATGTTAAAATAATTCGTATAGTTTTGAGGTATGATAAATACGAAATGACACCTAAAATTGAAAATTCTAAAAGAATTCGTAGAGTTACTGCAAATGTAAGAAAAAAAGAAATGACATCTTGAAATTAAAATTCTAAAAGAATTCGTAGAGTTACTGCTGAGGTAAGAAAAAAACGAAATGACATCTAGAATTCAAAATGCCAACAGAATTCGTAGTTTCACTTCTGTGGTAAGAAAAATACTAAATGTCACCTAAAATTCAAAATTCTGAAATAATTCTTAAAGTTACTGCTGAAGTAAGAAAAATACGATATGACATCTATAATTTAAT
Source organism: Ischnura elegans (assembly GCF_921293095.1). Classification (NCBI taxonomy): domain Eukaryota; kingdom Metazoa; phylum Arthropoda; class Insecta; order Odonata; family Coenagrionidae; genus Ischnura; species Ischnura elegans. The sequence goes on from NW_025791681.1 coordinate 127,393, forward strand.
GTGCTAAAATAATTCGTAGAGTTACTGCTGAGGTATGATAAATACGAAAAAACACATAAAATTCAAAATACTAAAAGAATTCCTAGAGTTACTGCTGAGGCAATAAAAAACGAAATGACATCTAGAATTCAAAATTCTAAAAGAATTCGGAGAGTTATTGCTGAGGTAAGAAAAATACAATATGACATCTAGAATTACATATTCTAAAAGAATTTGTAGTTTCACTGCTGAGGTAAGAAGAATACGAAAAGACACCTAAAATTCAAAATTCTGAAAAAATTCTTAGAGTTACTGCTGAAGTGAGAAAATTACGATATGACATCTATAATTTAAAATGTTAAAATAATTCGTATAGTTTTGAGGTATGATAAATACGAAATGACACCTAAAATTGATAATTCTAAAAGAATTCGTAGAGTTACTGCAAATGTAAGAAACAAAGAAATGACATCTAGAATTTAAAATTCTAAAAGAATTCGTAGAGTTACTGCTGAGATAAGAAAAATACGAAATGAAAAATAAAATTCAAAATTTTAAAAGAATTCGTAGAGTTAATGCTGAGGTAAGAAAAAAACGAAATGACATCTAGAATTTGAAATGCTAAAATAATTCGGAGAGTTACTGCTAAGGTAAGAAAAAACGAAATGACATCTTAAATTTAAAATTCTAAATGATTTCGTAGAGTTCCTTCTGAGATAAGAAAAATACGAAATGAAACCTAAACTTTAAGATTTTAAAAGAATTCGGAGAATTACTGCTGAGATAAGAAAAATACGTATTGACACCCAAAATTCAAATTTCTAAAAGAATTCGGAGTGTTAATGATGAGGTAAGAAAAATACGAAATGACATCTAGAATCTAAAATGCTAAAATAATTCGTATAGTTACTGCTGAGGTATATAAAAATCGAAATGACACCTTAAATTCAAAATTCTAATAGAATACGTATAGTTACTGCTAAGAAAATAAATAACGAAATGTCACCTAACATTCAAAATTCTAAATGAATTCGTAGAGTTACTGCTGATGTAAGGAAATACGAAATGATACCTAAATTTTAAAATCCTAATAGAATTAGAAGAATTACTGCTGAGGTAAGGAAAGTACAAAATGACATCTAGAATCAAAAATTCAAAAAGAATTCGGAGAGTTACTGCTGAAGTAAGAAAAATACGAAATGACATTTAGAATTCCATTTTCCCAAAAAAATTCGTAGTTTCACTGCTGAGATAAGAAAAATACGAAATGACATCTAGATTTAATAATTATAAAAAAAAATCGTAGTTTCACTGCAGAGGTAAGAAAAATACGAAATGATACCTTAAATTCAACATTGTAAAAGAATTCGTAGAGTTATTGCTGAAGTAAGATTAAAACGAAATGACATCTAGAATTTATAATTCTAAAAGAATTCGTAGAATTACTGCTAAGGTAAGAAAAATACGCTATGTCATTTAGAATTCAAAATTCTAAATGAATTCGGAGAGTTACTGCTGAGGTAAAAAAATACGAAATGACATCTAGAATTTAAATTCTAAAAGCATTCGGAGAGTTACTTTTGAGGTAAGAAAAATACGAAATGACAACTATAATTCAAAATTCAAAAATAATACTGAGAGTTACTACTGAGGTAAGAAAACAACGAAATGACATCTAGAATTTAAAATTCTGAAAGAATTCGTAGAGTTACTGCTGAGGTAAGAAAAATACGAAATGATATCTAGAATTTAAAATGCTAAAATTATTCGTAGAGTTACTGCTAAGGTATGAAAAATACGAAATGACACCTAAAATTCAAAATTCTAAAAGAATTCGTAGATTTACTGCTGAGGTAAAAACAAAACGAAATGACATATAGAATTCAAAATTCTAAAAGAATTCGTAGTTACACTGCTGAGGTAAGGAAAATACGAAATGACATCTAGATTTTTAAATTCTAAAAGAATTCCTAGAGTTACTGCTGAGATATGAAAAATACGATATTACACGTAAAATTCAAAATTATGAAAGAATTTGTAGAGTTACTGCTGAGGTAAGAAAAATACGAAATGACACTATAAATTTAAAATTCTAAAAGGATTCCAAGAGTTACTTCTGAGGTAAGAATAAAACGAAATGACATCTAGAATTAAAAATTCTAAAAGCATTCGTAGAGTTACTGCTGAGGTGAGAGAAATACGAAATGACACCTAAAGTTCAATATTCTAAAAGAATACGTAGTTTCACTGCTGAGGTATGAAAAATACGAAATGACATCTAAAATTCAAAATTCGAAAAGAATTCGTAGTTTCACTGCTGAGGTAAAAATAATACGAACTGACATCTTGAATTTAAAATGCTAAAATATTTCGTAGAATTACTACTGAGGTATGATAAATACGAAATAAAACCTAAAATTTAATATTCTAAAAGAATTCGTAGAGTAACGTTTGATGTAAGAAAAAAACGAAATGACATCTAAAATTAAAATTCCAAAAGAATTCGTAGAGTACTGCTTAGGTATGTAAAATACAAATGACCTCTACAATTCAACATTCCAAAATAATTCGTAGAGTTACTTCTGAGGTAAGATAAATACGAAATGACACCTTTAATTCTAAATTCTAAAAGAATTCGTAGTTTCATTGTTGTGGTAAGAAAAACACGAAATGTCACCTAAAATTCAAAATTCTAAAGAAATTCATCGAGGTATATCCGAAGTAAGATAAATACGAAATGACATCTAGAATTAAAAATTCTAAAAGAATTCGTAGAGTTGAAACTAAGGTAATAAAAAAACGAAATAACACCTAAAATTAATAATTCTTAATGAATTCGTAGATTTACTGCTGAGGTATGAAAATTAGGAAATGACATCTAGAATTTCAAATTCTAAAAGAATTTTTCGAGTTAATGCTGAGGTATGAAAAATACGGAATGACACCTAAAATTCAATGTTCTAAAAGAATTCGTGCAGTTACTGTTATGGTAAGAAAAAAACGAAATAAAATCTAGAATTCAAAATTCTAAAAGTATTCGTAGCTTCACTGCTGAGGTAAGAAAAATACGAAATGACATTTAGAATTCGAAATTCCCAAAACAAATCGTAGATTCACTGCTGAGGTAAGAAAAATACGAAATGACTTCTAAAATTTCTAAATTCAAAAAGAATTCGTAGAGTTACTGCTTAGATAAGAAAAAAACGTGATGCAATCTAGAATAAAAAATTCTAAAATACTTCGTAGTTTCACTGCTGTGGTAAGAAAAATACGAAATGAAACTAAAATTCAACATTCTAAAAGAATTCGTAGAGTTACGGCTGAGATATGAGTAAAACGATGATACATCTAGAATTTAATATCATAAAATAATTCGTAGTTTCACTGCTGTGGTAAGAAAAATACCAAATGACACCTAAAATTCATATTTCTAAAAGAATTCCAAGATTTACTGCTGAGGTAAGAAAAATACGAAATGACACTTAAAATTCAAAATTCTAAAAGAATTCGGAGAGTTACTGCTGAGGTAGGAAAAATACGAAATGACATCTTGAATTCAAAATCCTAAAAGAATTCGTAGAGTTACTGCTGAGGTAAGAAAAATACGAAATGACACCTAAAATACAAAAATCTAAAAGAATTCGTAGAGTAGGTAACTTTTGAGGCAAGAAAAAAACGAAACGACATCTAGAATTCAAAATTCTAAAAGAATTCGTATAGTTAAAGCTGAGGTAACTAAAATACGAAATGACATCTAGAATTCAAAATTGCCAAAAGAATATCGTAGTTTCACTTCTGTGGTAAGAAAAATACGAAATGACACCTAAAATTCAAATTTCTAAAAGAATTCCAAGAGTTATTGCTGAGGTAAGAAAAAAACGAAATGACATCTAGAATTTAAAATTCTAAAAGAATTCGTTGAGATAATGCTGAGGTATGAAAAATACGAAATGACACCTAAAATTCAAAATTCTAAAAGAATTCGTAGAGTTAATGCTGAAGTATGAATAAAACGAAATGACATCTAGAATTTCAAATTCTAAAAGAATTCGTTGAGATAATGCTGAGGTATGAAAAATACGAAATGACAACTAAAATTTAAAATTCTAAAAGAATTCGTAGAGTTACTGCTGAGGTAAGAAATATACGATATGACATTTAAAATTCAAAATTAAAAAGGAATTCGGAAAGTACTGCAGAGGTATGAAAAATACAAAATGACATCTAGAATTTAAAATTCTAAAAGAATTCCAAGAGTTACTTCTGAGGTAAGAAAATAACGAAATAACATCTAGTATTTAAACTTCTAAAAGTATTCGTAGAGTTACTGCTGAGTTAAGAAAAATACGATAAGAAACCTAAAATTCAATATTTTAAAAGAATTCGTAAAATTACTGTTGAGGTAAGGAAAAAACGAAAGAAGATCTAGAATTCCAAATTCTAAAAGAATTCGTTGTTTCACTGCTGAGGTAAGAAAAATACGAAATGACACCATAAATTTAAAATCATAAGAGATTTGTAGTTTCACTGCTGAGGTAAGAAGAATACGAAAAGACACCTAAAATTCAAAATTCTGAAAGAATTCTTAAAGTTACTGCTGAAGTAAGAAAAATACGATATGACATCTATAATTTAAAGTGCTAAAATAATTCGTAGAGTTACTGCTGAGGTATGATAAATACGAAATAACACATAAAATTCAAAATACTAAAAGTTTTCCTAGAGTTACTGCTGAGGCAATAAAAAACGAAATGACATCTAGAATTCAAAATTCTAAAAGAATTCGGAGAGTTATTGCTGAGGTAAGAAAAATACAATATGACATCTAGAATTACATATTCTAAAAGAATTTGTAGTTTCACTGCTGAGGTAAGAAGAATACGAAATGACACCTAAAATTCAAAATTCTAAAAGGATTCGTAGTTTCACCGCTGAGGTAAGAAAAATACGAATTGACACCATAAACTCAAAATTCTAATAGAATTTGTAGTTTCTCTGCTGAGGTAAGAAAAATACAAAAAGACCCATAAAATTCAAAATTCTAAACGATTCATACTTTCACTGCTGAGGTAAGAAATATACGAAAAGACACCTAAAATTCAAAATTCTAAAAGAATTCGTACTTTCAATGCTGAGGTAAGAAAAATACTAAATGACATCTAGAAATTCAAAGTCTAAAAGAATTCGTAGTTCAAAATTGCCAACAGAATTCGTAGTTTCACTTCTATGG